>NW_012101406.1:174378-175820 GCF_000951045.1 Mandrillus leucophaeus | reverse complement strand
AGAGTTTCTCCATGTTCATTAGGCTGGTCTTGAACTCCCAAACTCAGGTGATCTGCCTGCCTCGGCCTCCCAAAGTGCTGGGATTACAGGCTATTATTCTACTTTTAATATTATTTTATTATTTTTAGATAATTTGTCTCTCTTGTTTTTCTTTACCTAATATATTTTGTAAACTCTTCATGAGAAGAGAATTTATCTTGTACTTTATACATACTCTAAAGACTCCTAAATTTTTATACTCATGCAATTGTCATTCAATAGAAATGTGAAATGAATATCTCTTGATGTTTTTGCCAATCTTCATTTTCCAATTTTTAGCTCATATACATAATGCATAAATATACAGTCTACGTTTTGACTCAATTTTAAGTAGGGCTATTTTGGGATATGAGGTTTTATAAATGTAGATGATCCTTCTTAGCTTCAATAATATAGTGGCATTAATTCATCTAAATGGAACTTTTAATGTCACTGTACATTTCCTGCTAAATGGCATGCATACATTTCTGCATATATTAACTTTTTGGCATAAATTTAACATGTATTTTTTACTTATTCTATACATATATGAATATGTATGTATATGTATGAATGTATACTTTTTCCTTATTTGATTTTTCATATTTTCATGCAAATGGATAAATATGTTTAAAAAAATCCTAATGGGTGTTAACTGAATAATAAATCCAAATAAATTTGGAAAGAAGGACTTTCTTTCTCATAAAAGGTTGCAGCCTTACAGTGTGGCCATGCTGACAGGTTGGGAACCATAGGTCTTGGTCAGAAGCTGGAAACAGGCATTTCAAGGGAGTGGCAAGGGAACAGGAATTTATGCTGAGCAGAATGGCCAGATATAGAGGAGTCATGAATATTTATGAAAGGAGAAACATGCACATGTACAGTTGAGCTTCATGCCTGTCTGTGGGTCCTATGTCCAAAAAATTAACATGATCCAACGGTGGGGTTTCCAGCCCTCTGTACTCAAAAGGTGAAGCAGAAGACATGAAAAATCCTCACTGTACATTATTCACAGATTGGCGAGAACCACCTTCCTGGTTGGTTGTCTCTTATCAGGAAGGAATACTGGTAAGTTGTTTCATTGAAGCTGCTAAAAGGGAAGAATTTGCATTATTAGATGGTTGTTACAAATTGGCTGTGCAGAGCCTTTTGAAAGGGCTGTTTTGCCTGGGCGGGGTGGCTTACACCTGTAATCCCAGCACTTTGGGAGGCTGAGGCGGGTGGATCAGGAGGTCAGGAAATCGAGACCATCCTGGCTAACACGATGAAACCCCGTGTTTACTAAAAATACCAAAAATTAGCCGGGCGTGGTGGCGGGCGCCTGTAGTCCCAGCTATTTGGGAGGCTGAGGCGGGAGAATGGTGTGAACCCGGGAGGTGGAGCTTACAGTGAGCCTAGATAGGGACACTGCACTCCAGCCTGGG
>NW_012101406.1:171303-172151 GCF_000951045.1 Mandrillus leucophaeus | reverse complement strand
GATGATTGCCTAGCAAGATGAAACATGCATTTTAGGCTCATTGTCATGAAGCTGAATTTTTCTTTCTTTTTTTTTTTTTTTTGAGACGGAGTCTCACTCTGTCACCCAGGCTGGAATGCAGTGGCGCGATCTCCGCTAACTGCAACCTCCACCTCCCAGGTTCAAGCAATTCTCCTGCCTCAACCTCCTGAGTAGCTTGGATTACAGGCGCCTGCCACCACGCCCGGCTAATTTTTGTATTTTTAGTACAGACGGGGTTTCACCATGTTGGTAGGCTGGTCTCAAACTCCTGACCTCATGATCCGCCCCCCTCGGCCTCCCAAAGTGCTGGGATTATAGGCATGAGCCACCACGCCCAGCCTAGAACCATCACTACTGTAGAAGATTGATTGGTGGTCTCCCCAAAAATATGTCTATACTGAAACTGTGAGTGTGACCTATTTTGGAAAAACTATCATTACAGATAAAATTTAGTTAAAAATCTTGAGATGATAATATTTGATTAAGTGGACCCCAAATCTGATGACAAATGTTCTTATTAGATAAAAGAAGAAGAAAAACACAGAGGAGAAAGTGATGAGATGATAGAGGTCTATGGTATTTATACCGTCACAGGACAAGGAATACCTGGAGCCACTGGAAGCCAAAAAAGACAAAAAAAGGATTCTCCTCCAAAGCCTTCATGGGGAACACTTGACAGAAGCAAGTGAAAAAGTTGATTTGAGACCACTGGCTTGCAGAACTGTGAAAGAATACATTTGTTTTTTCTTAAATTTGTTTAATTGCAATTTAATAATTGCACATATTTATAGGATACAAGGTGTTTTTTTGTTTTTGTTGTTGTTGTT
>NW_012101406.1:136830-166198 GCF_000951045.1 Mandrillus leucophaeus | reverse complement strand
AAATAAAAAATAAAATTAAAAAAAGGCTGTTTTCTGTTTAGTCCTTAGGCAAGACAGCCTAATGACGATTAGTGAGGGGCCCCAGTGTAAAAATGTATGTCCAACTTCCCATTCTGTCATGGCTGGGAACTCAGTTTTCACGATTTCTCCTAGGTCCCTTGGCCAAGAAGGTGTGCATTTAGTTATGTGAGAGGCTTGGGATTTCGTTCTTTCTCACAAAGGAATTCATAGGAAGTCAGGTACCCGCACATTAAGGCCACATGTTTATCCATTCACTGCTACTAACACAACCTTACCTTTAAGCTAAATTTTCTTCAGGTTCCTCATCTTAAAAAAGTTGAATTTACACTGAGTAATTTGTAAATTTGTGTTGCTTATGACTTAAGGCTAAATTTTTTTTTAGGTAATGTTGCTGAAAAAAAAGTGTAAGAAAAATAAAACATTATAAGAATAGATTCAATGACAAAAAACTATTCCCATAAAAGGGTTTTGTATAAAAATAATGAACATTTGCCTAATTGTGCTCATAACGTGGAAATTTTATTAAATTATGCAAGTATTTTTGAAGTTCCCTTATAGTTTATAAGTATAATGGTACATTATTAATAAGAATAGGTATATATTTCATTTTTAAAAATCCTACTATTTCAGAAATACTATTTGAGTTTGCAGAGATATGAGTTAAATAACTAAACACAAATTGCCAGCGTGGATTGTTGAGAGACTGTTTTCTATGGTTGTCTTGCATTTCTGAACATCTTGAGATGAGGCAATTATGCTTGTTGGTCTGAGCTATCTTTCTAAAGATGTCTGTATGCTAAATGGGTTTGTAATACATAGGTAAATATCTATTGCTTTGAGGCAAAGGGCAGATTTGCTTGTAGGATCGGAATGTGGAGATAGTGTTTTCCTCTATAGCAGACAGTGAATGTGTTCACTCTCCAGTTCAATCAATGCAGTGCCTGAATTCAAAGCAAAGAATGACCATGCTTTAAGTCATGACTGTTTTGTAAGTGGAGGGCCCCTATTCTTTAATGCAAACCACTTCATATATAGGCATCCACTGGGTCTACATTGCCTTGAATCTGTGAGATTTGCCTGGAAATCGCGTGTTGATATTCATGCTGATTGCTGTGCTGTGAGTAATGGGGTCCTTTCTCTCTGATTCATAAGTGTTGTCTTCTGCCAGTAACTATGAAATTGTGGCAGGCTAACTTGTTGACTGGCAGGTAAGGTAAAATTTCAGACCCTTGTTATTTCTTGACATTTTGGTGTGAAAAAGTGAATGCTCATAGTGAGATGGCTTTTTCTGAAGATTTGTTGGACAATTTATAGGACTTGAGGGAGTTCATAGACATTAGTAGCAACAGGTACATCAATTTTAAGGAAAATTGGTGATATGCTCCAGGATTTTGTTGACTTTTAGTAAAGAGGAATTGAGACGTGAGTGTTGGAAAATGGTTCAAAAATCAGTCTTCTGAGTGTTGTCTTGGTTGGTGGTAATTCTTCTCCCAGAAGAGGTACTTTCTTGCTTTCTGGCATTCAGATAAGTTTGTTCCACTGCAATCATTAGTACTATGATTTATCCTGGGTGAGCGGAAGGTTCTAACTTTTCTCTCTGACAATAGATACAGAGATATGTTAACTCTGCTACACAAAAACAGAAGAAAATTCATTAATACTATCAGCCAAAAATCAGAGAATTTTTAAAACTTTGGGTCATTGGGAGAGAAAGAGGTGCTTGTTAGGAAAACATGGCAAGAGGTGGCCATTGTACAGTTCAAAGTCCTCTATCATGACAGCATTGTATTAATTAAGAAATAAATACAGAAATAATTTTTATTGAGTTATTGACAGTGAGTATAGGGTATTATAAGGGATTTGGCAGTCTTGGGAAAATTTCTGTGAGACAGACAACTCTCATGTGAAAGCACAGATAAAGTGTTGAATACTATTGTAGATTTTATTGCTCCAAATCAGTTTTAAAATACCAGTGAAGTGAACTTCAAGAGAATAAGCAACAGACCCAAATAAATCTACATAAATTCTTGCAATCATCCTTTCTAACATGAAAAACACCCCTCTCCCTCTTGAGATAAAACTGGCCAGAAATATGAGATAGTATCAGGACAATTGTACAGAAAATGACTCAAATAAAAATAAACTTTTTAAAAGGGACTATTTAAGCGTCTTATAGATTTTGGATATTAGACCTTTGTAGGAGGCATAGATTGCAAATGTTTTCTCTAGCTCTGTAGGTTTTCTTTTTACGCTGTTGGTAGTTTCTTTTGCTGCGCAGAAGTTCTTTAGTTTGATTAGGTCCCACTTGTTAATTTTTGTTTTTATGTTGCAATTGCTTTTGCCGTCTTCGTTGCACAATTCACAATAGCAAATGTGGAGTCAACCTAGAAACTGATTCATACTAGAGTGGATAAAGAAAACATGGACCATGTACACCATGGATTACTATGTAACCATATAAAAGAATGAAAGTATGCCTTTGCAGCAACATGGGTGTAGCTGGAGGCCATTGTTCTAAGCAAATTAATACAGGAACAAAAAAATCTAAATACCACATGTTCTCATTTATAAGTGGGAGCTAAACAGTGAGTACCAATGGACTCAAAGAAGGAAACAATAGATACTGGAGCCTACATGAAGGTAGAGGGTAGGAGTAGAGTGAAAATCAAAAAATTATCTATTGGATGCTATGCTCACTACCCTGGGCAACAAAACAGTTTGTACACCAAACCTCTGTGACACAGAATTTATGCATAAAACAAAACTCCACATGTACCTCCTGAACCTAAAATAAAAGTTAGAAGGAGAAAACGAGCCTAGGCCAGCCAGAGAGGTAAACTGTATGGTTCCAGAGGAAAAACAAAGTGATGTGGCTGTGATTGATGAGTCAAGGGATCCTCAAAGCTGAAGTTGTTGGTGCTGGTAATGACTTTACAACCAATGTGAGGTACAAAACATTAGAACAAAATATTGTAAATTTGGTTGAGCATCAAGCAACCATAATGCTGCATGAAACTAAAAGTAAATATTCCTCAATCACTGGTTTGGAGACACTCTTGTCCTCTATTGATTCTCATCTGTCTTCAGCTGCTTTAACATGAAAGATGATTTTCTTCTCTCTTCAGCTGCTTTAACGTGAAAGATGGTTGGGGTGGAGATGAATTCCAGTTATTTCCAAGAGTGACTGATGGCTATACATTCTCAGAGAAATTTGAGGAGGGAAGAGAACCAAACATTTGTGTCTCTTTTAAATATTGATGCAGAAGTTTCTGGAGTTCGGGTAAGTTTTTGAGTGGAGAAAGCACCCTAACATAAACTTGTGTGTGGCACCTTTTAGGACCATGTAATGTATGTTGTTGTTTCTATCTCTATATGTATAGCAAGAACTGATGTATTGTGAACTGCTTCTTACATTCTGTGTTCCCTCTTCCCCATCCTGTAAGTCTCAAAGTAGATTCCCTGATTGAGGGGAATTGAATGTGCAGAACCGCTTGTATTTTTAAGATTCCAATATACTAAGAAAACCTATGAGGTAAAACCTCTGCTATGGATATTTTGATGGCTAGAACCTCTGGCAAATGAAGGCAACCTCCACTGAGAAGCACTCTTTGGAATTTTGAATGTGTTGCCTATCTCTAATAGGATCGATTGTGGACAGCTATCAGGTATACCCTTTTTTGAAAAGCACCTCTTGTCTTGCTACTGGAATTTTGTTGAAACTACATATCTGACCCAACGTGGCCATCTGACTCTCTATTTTGAAATTCTCAGTTTGCTGTGGATCATCTTGGATTTCATGACTAACATGGTGGATAGTATACAACAAATCTCACTAGTCAAATGGAGACGATATATTCTAGAATGCAGCCGAACAGCCCCTGTAGCAACTTGATTATACATAAAATAGTAGCAGCTGTGTCTCTGATGAAACTTATCTCTCATTTCACCATATGAAGAAAAAGCACTAGCCTGATAGGTGAAAGTCTGTAAGTGGAGGGCCCTAAGTTCCTGGTCCATATTACACACACAATGCATTTATTAAAACATACCAAGAAGCTGATACATAAGTTTGAAAATTGTAGTTAAATTTACTAATATCAAAAATTCTTCTTCCCTGGGACCATGGACCCCTAGTTTGAGGTTAAGGATATATAACATGCTATTGTTTTTATTTCAGGGGTATGTTCTTTTATATAAAAGTTTTATTCTGATTTAATTCACACATACATTTTACCAATTTAATGTATAAGATTCAGTGGTGTTCATTATATTCAAAGAGTTGTGTAACTATCAACACAATGTTAAAACATTTTCATCATCATAAAAAGAAACTTTGTGGGATGGGTGCAGTGGCTCATGCCTGTAATTCCAGAACTTTGGGAGGCTGAGGCAGGTGGATCACCTGAGGTCAGGAGTTCAAAACCAGTCTGACCAACATGGTGAAACCACGTCTCTACTAAAAATATGAAAATTAGCTGGGCGTGGTGGCAGAATCCTGTAATCCTAGCTACTTGGGAAGCTGAGGCAGGAGAATCACTTGAACCAGGGAGGCAAAGGTAGCACGGAGCCAAGATCACACCATTACACTCCAGCCTGGGCGACAGAATGAGACTCCATCTCAATAAAAGAAAAAAAGAAACGCTGCACCATTAGTAGTCTTTCCTCATTTCCTCCCATACCTTACCCCTGGGCAAATGCCAGTCTACTTTCTGTCACCATAGATTTCACTATTCTGGACATTTCATGTAAGCAGAATTATAAAATATATTTTTTTACTAGTTTTTTCACTTAGCATATTATATTCATTGATATCATAGCATTGAACATGCTATGTTATGTTGAATGTTTAAACATTCAACATGTTTGATTCACACAGTAGCATGTATTAGTTATTATTCTTTTTATTGATGAATAAGATTCTATTATACATATATACATTATCCACTCATCAGTTCATGAACATTTGTTTAGTTTCTGATACTTGGTTACTAAGAATAATACTCTTATAAACATCCACATGCAAGTGTTTGTGTGAACATATGTTTTCATTTCTCTTGAGTACACACCTAGGAGTGAAATTTCTGGGTTATGTGGAAACAGTACATTTAAATATTTTGAGAAATGGCCAATCTGTTTTCAAAAGTAGGTGCACTATTTTACATTCCTATGAGTAGTGTACGTGGGTTCTATTTTGCCACTTTCTCTTAACACTGATTATATTTTTATTTTTTTAAAGCGAATTTAAAAAATAGCCTTCTTAGTGTAGGAAGAGGTTTTTCATTATGGTTTTGATTTGCGTTTCCCTAGACTAACGATGTTCAGCATCGTGTGTGTGTGTGTGTGTGTGTGTGTGTGTGTGTGTTTGTGTGTGTGAGAGAGAGAGAGAGATAGGGTGTCAGCCTGTGCAACGGTGTCATCTTGGCTCACTGCAACCTCTGCTTCCCAGGCTCAGATAATCCTCCTTCCACTTGAGTCTGCTGAGTAGCTGGGACTACAGGTACATGCCACCATGCCCAGCTAATTTTTGTATTTTCTGTAGAGACAGGTTCAATAATGTTGCCCAGGCTGGTCTTGAATTCCTGAGCTCAAGCGATCCCCCCTCCTCAGCCTCCCAAAGTGCTGGGATTACAGGCATGAGCCACCGAGCCTGGCCAGCATCTTTTCATCGGCTTATGGGCCATTTGTATACGTTATTTAAAGAATTTTCTATTATTATCCATTGTCTATTTTTAATGAGTTTTTTTTATTTTTGAAATGAATGGGTTATATTTTATAAATTAAAGTCTATAATCAGATGTAGATTTCTCAAATATTCTTCATTATCTGAGTTGTCTTTTCAGTCTTGATGGTATATTTTGAAGCACAAGTTTTTAATTTTGATGAAGTTCAACTTATTCTATTTTTGTGTTGCTTGTGATTGTTTTACGTATGTTATAGCTGTAAAGGCTCTATCAAAACCAAATTTATAAAGACTTACTCCTGTATTTCCTTCTACTAATTTGATAGTTTCACTTTTAACAGTTACATATTTCATCATTTTGGCTTAAATTATTTATGTGGTTTGCAGAAGGGCAAGAATTTCATTCTTTTCCACGTGGATATACAATTATCCCGGTTATTTTCCCCATCAAAATTCATTTGCTCATAAACACAGGGGTTTATCGCTGATCTCTCCATTCTATTTTATGGAGCTGTATCTATCATTATGGAAGTGTCACAATGTCTTACAGGTTTTTGGTAGTTCTGAATGCAGAAAAGATAAGTCATCTAATTTTTTTCTTTATTTTATAAATTGTTTTTGCCATTTTGGGACTCATATGTAATAATTTTAAAATCAACTTGTCAATTTCTTCAGGAAATTCCAAGTAGGATATTGATAGGGATTGTGTGAATTAATTAGGTAATAGCATTTTATCAATATTAAATCTATGAAAATGTGTTTTTTTCCATTTATTTAAGTATTACTTCATTTCTTTAAATAAAGTATTTTGTAGTCTTAAGTGTACATATCATGTCCTTTTTGGTTAAATCTTATCTCAGTATTTTGTACTTTTTGATGGTATTTGAAATAATTTTTTTCCTCATTTTGATTTTCATTTAGTTCATTGTCAATGTGTACAAATAGAATTGATTCTTGTATATTGATTATGCATCCTGTAACCTTGCTGAATTCACATATTCAATTAATATACTTAGTAAATTCCTTAGACTTTTCTATATGGGAGATTATGTCATGTGCAAATAGAGATTGTCGTTACTTTTTTATTTCCATTGTGTATGATATTTACTTTTGTTGCCTGATACATCTGGTGAGAATTTCCAATACAGTATTGAATAATAGTGGTGAGAGAAAGTATTTTTTTCTTCTCCTGAAGTTAGAAGGAAACCATTCAGTCCTTGACTATAAAGTATGAGGTTAGCTGGGGGTTTTTCATAGTCATTATGATAAATATCAGGGTGAAGAAATGTTCTTTTATTTCTAGTTTGTTGTGTGTGTGTGTGTTTCCTGTTTTAATCTTAAAAGGTGTTGGACTTTATCATAAAGGTATTGAATTTCTGTCTGTATCAGAAGTTGTTGTTGTTGTTGTTTTTTTTTTTTTGAGTTCGTGGAGATGATAATGTAGTTTTGATCTTTTGTTCTATTTATACAATATATTGCATTAATTTATTTTGGGATGTTGAGCCAACCTTGCATTCTGAGGATATTTTCCATTTGATTATGGTGTGTAACCTTTTTCAGTTAATGCTGAATGTAGTCTAGTTGTATTTTTTTCTATGTTTTTTTTTTATTCTCCATTTCATTCTAATCTTTATTATTTTATTTCCTCTCTTTATATTAGATTTAGTATGCCCTTCTTTTTAATGTTTTGTTTCTTTGATTGTGGGCATTGTAGGCATACATTTCTATCTAAGCATTGATTAAGCTGTATTCCATGCATGTGGGTATGTTTTGTCTTCATTTTCATTAATATCAAAGGACTTTCTAATTTCTCTTATGATTTCTTTTGTGATTTATTGATTGGTTATTTAGGTGCATGTTGTTTAGTTTAATAGTATTTGTGCATTTCCAAGATTTTTTTCTGTTATGGATTCTAACATTATTGTATTTCAGTTCCAAAATGTATGCTGTGTGCTTTCAATTCTTTGAAATTTATTTAGGCTTATTTTATTACCCATAATTTTTTAAAGACTATTCTGGGTGCACTTGAGAAGTAAATTCAGCTTTGATTGAATGAAGTATTTCATAGATGGCTGTTTGTTAGGGACAACTGACTTGTAAAGTTTAAATCTTCTATTTCCTTTTTGATTTTCTTACTATTTGTTCTATTTGTTATTGAAAGTGGGATATTAAAGTTTCTATCTGTTACTATTTAATTGCCTATTTTTCTTCAATTCTGTAAGTTTTTGTTTCAGCAAATTTGGCGCTGTATTTCTGGTTGCATATTTGTTTATATTGTTATATATTTCTGATGGATTGATTCTTTGTTACTATTAAAATAATTCTTTGTTTCTTCTGTACATCTGAAAACATTTGTCTGATAATAAACTCACTTAATTTTTTCTCCTAATATATTTATTCTAGCTTTCTTAAGTTAACTGTTTGCTTAAAGCACAGTTTTTGCCCTTTAATTCTGAATCTATTTGTGTCTTTGGATCTAAAGTATTTCTCCTATAGATTGCATACACTTGAGTCTTGATTTTTGTTTGTTTGTTGATTGGTTGGTTGACTTTTTTCTAGTCTCACATTCTCTGACTTTTGATCAGTTTGTCTAATCCATATATAGAGTAATGTAATTATTATGATTTCACTTTTAAGTGTACTATATTTAAATTTGATATATGCCCAATGATGCAATGGTATAACCATTGTTTTATAGAATTACTACTTAAGTTTGTTAAGTGTATGAGAAGAAGAAATATGCATTTTTACTATCATTCATACTTACATAATTATTTTTGCCTGTGCTGTTTTTTCATGTGGATTCTAATTACATTATGGGGTCACTTGCTTTCACCATAAAGAACTTCCATTATTATTTCTTGTCAAACAGTTTTGCTTCCAAATAACCTCTATGATTTGTTTATTTGGGCATTTCTTTATTTCACCTTTATTTTTGAAAACATGTGTTCTCGGTATAAGATTCTTGGTTGATACATTTTTCTCTCAGTGCTTTGAGTATGTCTTCTCACTTCCTCTGGCCTCAGTTGTTCCTGGTCAGAAATTAGCTGTTTCTCATATTGGAGCTTTTTTGAATGTGATGAAATGATTTTTCTTGCTGCTTTAAAGACTTTTTCTCTGTCATTGTCCTGAAGTATTTTTAGTATGATATACGTGGTTATGAATCTCTCTGCACTTATTCTACTTAGAGTTCATTGAGCTTGTTGGTGTAAGGATTAATGTCTTTTATAAAATTGTTAAGTAATTACTTGAAATATTTATCTGCTACTTTCTTTCTCTCTTGTTTTCTTTCTTTTGATATTCCCTTTACATATATATTTTTGTGCTTAATAGTGTCCCATGTATTTCTGGGGTTCTATTTATATATTTGTTTATTCTTTGTTTTTTAGAGCACATAATTTCTACAGATTTGTCTTCAAGCCTGCTGACATTTTCCTCTGCCAATTCATATCTACTTGTAAGCCCCTTTGGTAAATTTTCTATTTCAAATATTGTACTTTTCAACTCCAGAATTTTAATTTGATTATTTATATTTTCTATATCTCTAGTGATATTCTATATTTGATGAGGCAATTATATTTTATCTTGTTTTTACATCTTTAAGCATGGTTTTCCTTAGGCTTTCAAATATAATTATAATAGCTAACTTTGAATACTTTGTCTACTAAGGCTGACATTTGAGCCATCTCACATCCAGTTTTTAACACTGCTGCTCTCTATCTCCCATTTCTGGGGGTCACAGTTTTCTGTTTAGGTACCTCAAAATTTTTTGCTTAAAGTTGGACATTTTGGATAATGTATTTTATCAATTCTAGATATTGATTTCCCTTTTCTTTTTCTTCAGGGATTATATTTGTTTTTATTTCATTATGTGTTTATTTGTTTAGTAACTTAGGCAAGACTATTTTAATTTCATTGTGTGTTTATTTGTTTAGTAACTTGGGCAAGACTATTTTAGTAAAGTGTATTTTCTTTTCTGTATCTTTTTTTTTTTTTTTTGGAAATGGAGTCTCCCTCTATGTCCAGGCTGCAATGCAGTGGCTCAATCTAGGCTCACTGCAACCTACAGTAAAGTGTATTTTCTATACAGTGTAAAGCCTCTGTTGTCACTTCTCCAAGGTATAAGGAGATTATCTTTGTGTATGAAGATAATCACCCTGGTATAATAGTGATTCTACAGGGCTTTCATAGATAATCTTTCCCTGATATTTCTGTTAAGCTATCTACCTCTGTTGGCATATACCCTATCTGGTAGACATCATGAATTGCCCACTGATTGCTCTATTGATTTCAGCAATTCCCTGTGGCATAAATTACTTCACAGTCTCTTTGAAACAGTAGTTTTTTGAGGCTAGTTTTTTAGGTTTGTTTTTACCACATGAATGGTCTTTTTACCTTCCTTTTCCTGGCGTGTGTGAGTGTGTGTGTGTGTGTGTGTGTGTGTGTTGTAACCTGATAACCTATAGTTTGTCCCATTGTTATCATGAGATATCTAAACTCCCCTCTATTGCTTACCACCAAAATCTCTGTTTTGCAAATGTCTTTAAGTTCCCTACATTGTGGTCTAAATGAAGTCAATTCTCCTGGAGAATGCTTTGGAACTACCCTGTGTTATGACCTGTTTCACCCTCTATGAAAAATCTCTGCATGCCTTCTCTATTGCTTGGAGTAGGGAGAGTGGCCCAATTATTTTAGAGTGACACACTAGCTTCATGAACAGAGCACTTTTTTGGGATCTCAATGTCTTCTCAGCTTGACTCTTTTAGTATGGAACCCCTCTGCCTTTTGAGCAAGTTGGTTGAGGGGCTTTATTATTCTCAGCTTTCCATGCCTGACTTGAGATCCTACCCTCTAAATGGGGTGGAGAAAGTAAGCCCTTTCCCTCTAATATATCCTCATTTGAAATATAGCCTCTGCCACACACTGCTTGGCAGAATGAGAAATGACAGTGGCATGATTCTCCTGAAGTAGTACTGTTTCCCTTGGCTGCAAGCTGGGAAAGAATAATCTCTATCTTTTTGGCTCACCCCTTCAGAGTGGAGCTTTCATTATGCTGAACTGAGGCAGGAAAGATTGGTTCATGGTTCAAGTCCACACATTCTTGTTTTTCTTATAAAGATTTAGTACATTTTCTTGAACAAGTGTTTATTCACCTTTTGTATGCACTTAGAACAATTTCTGGAAACTGTATTTTTATTTTTTAAAATTTCTTACAGTTATTTACTGGGGAGAGAACTTTTCATACCACAATTCTGGAACTATTTTTCCTCCTTTGCTGTACTTTACAAATTACTAAACTACTCTTAATGACAGCTATTTAGTTTGCCATTTGGAAAATAGCACACTAGCAGATTGAAGATCACCCTTTTAATGTCTGTGGACAGTGGAAATAAATTTCTGCTATTGGCCAAAGTATCTAGGTCATTTATGAAGAGCTTCAGAGTCAGGAATTGCTGATACCAAGTGTAATCAAAATGCTGATTGAGCTCAGATAACCATCTCTGGGGCCCAGATCAACCATTCTATAACATTCATTCATTGTAACACATCCACTCTATAGGCTAATCACAAATAATAAGACTATATGTTTGTAATATAAAGGCTACTGCTGCATGTCCAACTTTAACCTAATGCCATTTTTTTCTTCATAAAAAGAAAAGCACATTGTGCAGGACTTTGCCTCTACATGCTCTTGGTAAATTGACTTTCTTGACATCCTCATGGGACTATCAGCGATGCTTCAAAACTGTTGACAAATTTTTTGGTTAGAATTGTACTGCTCTAGTCTTATCAGCTAACTCCAGCCACATAATTGTCTTCTTTGAAACTTACATGTCATATTTTCAAAGTTCCAGAAAGTTTATAGTCTGTTTTATAGCTATATAATCTGTTTTTATATATATGTTATATTCATAGTCTGATATATATAATCTGTTTTTATATATATTATTTTTATGGACATATATACATGTTATGTCCAATATACATATATAGTCTGATATATAGGTTATATACATGAGACATATATAACATATACACACACATATATAACAATATAACCTGTATATCAGACTATATATGTATATATAACATATATGCTATAAGGACACATTTCTATATATATGTCACTCAAAAATGAGCTGATAGTCAAGGTATATTGATGGATATCCACAATGCATACTGTAAAAAGTGGAGTAGAGGTTCCTCTTCAAAGAGACTTTCCTCCCCGACTAATTAAGAACAAATAGTAACTTCTCTTAAAAGCAAAATGTATTGAAAGACCTGTGCTACCACTCTTAAATATCTGTTAGCCATAATAAAGAAATCAATATACTTTGTGTTCTTAGCTCCTACAATTTAGCCTAAATATTTGCCCTGGCATGCTTATACTGGTCCAAACAAGCATTAGGTCATAGTCTGTTCCTCTTCCTTATTTGGAGGTGTTTTTACCTTTCTCAGCATTCCACAGGTTACTTCCTCCTTCCTTTGTTCTCCTCCATCTTTGCCTCTTTTGAAAAGTTTTAAGTTGCTAGCCAATCCGGACAAATACAGAATGTGAGGTCCCGTTCCAGTTCCAGCCAATGGAAGCTGGACACAGCAGCAGAGTGGACGCTTCAGGTTATAAATAACCCTGTCTCCTTTGTTCAGTGTACTCTCATGGTAAAACTGCTGGTGAGTGTACCCTTTCTGCAGAAAGTAAAAAAATGACCTTGCTGAGAAAATTGAATTTATGTTCAAGTGCTATTTCTTTGCAGCACTGAGGAACAAACATTTGCAACACTACCATCATTCTGTTTTTTGAACCTACCCCAATGTCAATTAAAAAAAATTTCTAACCCTGTCTCTCTTACTTCCTCGAGGGCCAAACATCTTAATAAGCCGATTTGCTGTATGCATATAGTTGGCACAAGCAAAAAATCTTCTTCTCTTAACCACTTCCTGAAAAACAATTTTTTTAAACTAGGGAGTTTTATTAAAATGTTTTTGAATATTCAGGATTTAATCTTTATCATTCCTAGACATACTTTTTTTTTTTGCACTTATCACTACACCCAGACCATCTGGTTGGTGCAGTTCCAAAAGTGACATCCCAGTGAAAATGGGATCTAAGAGATTCAATTTAAATTTGATTGAAGCATCTGCATTCACTATTTTGACTAACATGATCTCAGTTATGAAAAATAATGATTGAGTACTTGGTTGTGTATTGTGTTTTCTAAGTCCACCAAAACTGGCTCAAGAGAGAAATGATTGTGGAAATAATGGATTTCTGTAAGTTTTATACAACTATGTTTGTACTTGTTGTACCCAGTCCCTCCAAATGACAAATCTGGGTGTGATTATGTGATATTTAGAGAAAAAATTAAGTTATAGTTACTTGAATAGAATAATTTCTGTCATAGTGGAAAGAGAGCAACAACCTTACGCACCTGTGTAGGAAACTCCTTAGACCTTGAGAAATACAGGAGAAACAGAGACATTAATGAATTTGTCTTCCAGACCTGCCCCCTTAATCTTTTCTCTCAAAGAGAAGGAATCTGATGTGGCTCCTCTAAACTAGTATAAACACCTTAATTCGGCTGGGCGCGTTAGCTCACAACTGTAATCCCAGAACTTTGGGAGTCTGAGGCAGGTGGATCACAAGGTCAGGAGTCTGAGACCAGCTTCGCCAAATTGACGAAACCCCATCTCTACTAAAAATACAAAAATTAGCCGGGGGTGGTGGCACACACCTCAAGTCTCAGCTACTTGGGAGGCTGAGGCAGGAGAATCACTTGGACCTGGGAGGTGGAGGTTGCAGTGAGCTGAGACCACAACATTGCACTGCACCCTGGACAACAGAGCAAGACTCCATCTCAAATAATAATAATAATAATAATAAACAAACCTTAATTTAACCTGACTTTTGGGTCTGCATCTCCCTGCCAAATGATTCTGATCATAATTGGATCAACACATCCGTCAATATTACCAAGAAGTCTTCTGGAAACATCAGGAGGACCCTGATATTGTCCCTCTCACACGAAACACCTGGCAGCAATTATGGATGACTTTTACACATGCAATTCCATAGCCATTTCTCAATTATTCTGTGTAGCAGATGAATGCAACCTGGGTGATGGAGTAAACAGAAAGCATGGCTTGGATAACTGTCTTCTAATTGAACTATGATGATATTCAATACTTTAAACTGAACTAGGAATTTAAAGACCAGCTAGCTATCTGGAAAACCACATTGGAATCATTGACTGATATAGGTCTCACCTGGGAAGCCTCAACAGTTGTGCTCAACATAATATTTCCAAGGTCACTATATGTGCCCTAGGACTGAACATCTTATGTAAAAGTAAAGCATTTGCTGTCTCTTTCCTGGAAACACAGCCTTAAACCAAAGAGGTTGCTATAGGAGTTTAAAGAAGCACAAGCAGTAGATCATGTATCCCTCAGATGACTACATATTCCTCCCTAAAATGAGGCTTCTAATGGTCTTTGTGGGAGCTTTCTTGTGGGATAAGTGACTGATTACTTATGCTTACCATTTGGGACATTATCTCTACAATGGGAGTCATCAAATTAGAAAAGACAGTAGAAAGATTCTTCCTGACGTTAGCTGAAGTGATCAGTAACACCTCTTCAGTCCCCAAAGTGATTTAAATCAGTCTCAACTCTCTGGTCAGGGTTGTTATGCGTTACATAATTTCCCTACTTTTTGTTCTCACCAAATTGAAATCTGTGAAATAGTTTATGGATTTTTTTTTTTCTTGGATCTGGCTAGATGTGGAACTCAGGGGTGAGGCATTGCTGAGGTCAATATTGTAGGTTGGTTTCATCTTCCTGTATAGAATCCTATTGAAAGTCGTTTTAGTTGAACACTGTGTGGCACAAATTAAGTAGATATGGTCCCAGTGTTTTTAAGTTAGATTAATTAGAGTAGATTATAGAGTGGTATATTCATGAAAAAGATGCATAAGCCAAAAAGTTATTGAAACAAGGTAGGAATCTCTTTGGATTTCTTGTGTTTGTATATCTTTCAAGCAAGTAACTTGATGTCCTTAGCAGTGGACATCTAATGTTTTTATAGCATACCTTCTTAGAAGATTAATAGTGTCTCTCTCTAAAACCAAGACCAGTCATGCTGACTATGTAGTATTGTAAAGATAGTGTATTCTTCTTGAAAAAAGGGACAGTCATGCTTGTCACCCAATATAGGAGATTCAGATTTCCTTTCTTATAAGCTAACTTACTGCAAGTGCAATGCATCTGGGCCCATATTGTGTTGTTTCCTTGGGACTTGGAATCTAGAGAAAGCAACACAGATGCTGATGCTCATGAAGCTGACTGATCTGTGACTTATAACATTTTTAATCCTTGATTCATAAGGTCTCATGTCTTACAAATAGCATTCAAAAGATTATGGCAGGCAAAATATTTAGGATGCAAGTGGCATAAAACGGTGGACCATGAACATTTTTTGGGATAGGTGTAATATGTTTTAATCATATCTTTTGGATTATGTTAAGTGAAGAGTAGGTATAGACAAAATTCCAAAAGGAAATATTTTAACGAAATAATAATTTAGCTAAGTTTATATTTTTTTCTTATTTTAAGATAATTTTAATTTTATTAAAAACAGAAGACAATGAATTTTCTTTGTTTAAAGACAGTTAAACTCCTTTGAATTATTTACAGAATAAAAATGTTTGCTTTGGGACTTTAATATAATATATAAGGCATTATACATTCTGTAAATAGCATGAGTAAGAAATATAGACCTTAGAATGATTAGAGTGTCCATTCTTGAGTGCTTTAATTAGAATATATGTACATACTTATTTGAACTATTTCTATATTTTATGAAATATATTTCCCCATGCATAGGTTAACATATTTTGTAATATTTTATTTAATATGGTTTAGTATAATAAAATATCCACATTGAATATAAAATTAATACAAGTCTAAGTTGCAAATGTGGTGACATTCAACCCTTCTTCATTTTAGAAAATAAATGCTAAAATCTCATTATTATAGTTGCAAGATAAGCATTTTTCCCCCTATTTTGTATTCTTAGAGGTCATTTAACTGAAGGCCACCAAAACAGTTGTCTCATCAAGTGTGAAAAGAGGTATTTACAAAGACTGGAAACATTTTTTCATATTCCCAATGACAATATTTCAAGCAAGTAGTCAATAATACTATAATGTTATAAAGCTAGGAGAAATACATCTTAAAATAAATGATTAAGTTTATACAGTTCCAGAACTGAACAAACAATTTTTCTCTGTTTTCCAAATATTTGAGTATTGTGGTAAAATAGCTATTATGACCTCTCCTATGGCTCGTCTTTCATCTTTAGACAAAATTTATTTTTAAAATTGAATAAGCAACACTTAATTGGAGTTTGCATCTGACTGTTGCCTAATAAAACATAACAAATCATATAATAATTTCAGTTTGAGCATTTTATTTATCAGCACTTGCTAGACAGATTAACTGTAACTTAACAGGTGTGAATCTGAAAATGCAACCCTATTTTGGAAGATTCTAAGAAATATATCTGATTATGCACAAAGTTCTTACAATATAGACAAGTCAATAAAACTATTATTTTCATATCAAATGAGTGCTGGAAAATTTTAGTTAAATTTTTGTTACAGATCTTTGAAGAAACAAGTGGCTTATTTTAGAGATAAATAGTAAGATTTGTTCTTAATAGTTTAAAACTACTATTTGAGATTAATTCTTTTTTCATTATATCATTTTAGATCACTATATTTTGTATAAATGAAGAACCTGAGTTAAAGAAAGATTAAATGTCCTAAATGATATCAATAACTAATGACTGACGGGGTGGTAAGCCTAGAATTTTATCTTAATTGGTGACACTCAAGACACTCATGGTAAAACACTTTTTATATGTCTCTCATCGACTCAAATATAAAGGAAGAAGTCACCATACTAAAAATCTATAAACCCTATCACCACTATCCTGGTAGAAATCTCTACTTAGTAGTAACATTTTTTTTTTTTGTTTTGACATTGAAAAAGTATCACTTGAATTGCTTGTAAAAGAAATTTCTTTTTCAATTTAAAATAAAAAGTTATAGAGCACTAAGAAAGAAGCCACATATTTGCAGTTGATATAATTTAGGAAATATTTCACCAAATTGCTAATGAATTTTACCTTGTTTACTTACAGAAATTCAAATTCCACATCTCAAAATCTTTAAATACAAATTAATAATTTTAAATATAAGGAAAATATTATAGACATGACTAGCCTACATATAAGCTCATAATACTGCCATGTGCCAGGCTATGTGAACAGCCTACACATAGTACTGTTACACATAAGCACATAATACATAAACACATAATACTGCTAAAAGAGAGACAGTCACTTTGATCATTTTAAGTGAAAATTTAAAATAATTTATATTCAATTATAATTGTCAATTGTCATCTAGAGTAACTATATTTAAAAATATAATTTCTTAAGTTATTACCCTAAATAAAACTCTAGGTTATTGAAGATGGTCTTAAAAGAAATTTAGTATTGTACTATCATTTTTATGATCATGATTTTGGTAGATTTTCTGCATCATTCTATAATACTTCTTTATTAATTAAAGGTATAGTAATATGGGCATAAATTATGCTATGTAGCCACTGCTTGACTCTCTAGGGCAATTCAATAGATCCCACAAGAAAGATTTGTACTGTTCAAATGGAATAGACTGATTTCTTTGAAGAGTTTCAATACCAAAGAATATACTACATGTCTTTAAAAGTCACACAAGTGTGTATACCTAAGGATGTAAGGGGAGATAGTGTTTTGCATTCTATTTAATTTTTCAAGCAAAAATGTTACTAACAATAGTCTATATGTTAATCTTTTGAAAATTGGCTTTGAAAAGAGTAAAAAATAAACTAGACATACTCTATACTTTCTAAAACATGCAAATTTTGAGACATATCATAAAATTAATGTCATGTGTACAATTCAATACTTATCATAAAAGTGTTTTAAAACATTTTGTAACCTCAATAATCTCGTCCAATAATTGTTAATTCTCATTCTCTCACCTTTTCCCTATTTCTTGCACCAGGCAACCAGTATCTGCACTTCCTTGTCTAAGTTGTGACTTTGAGATTTTAGACTTACAGAAAAATTATCAAAATTCAGAGATTAACATTAGTATGGTGTATTAGTCTGTTCTTATGCTTCTGAAAGGACATACCTGGGTAATTTATAAAGGAAAGAGGTTTAATTGCCTCACAGTTTGGCATGGCTAGGGATGCCTCGGAAAACTTATAATCTTGGTAGAAGGGAAAGCAAACACATCCTTCTTCACAAGGCAGCAGGAAGGAGAAGAATGTGGGCAAAAGAGGCAAGGGTAGGGGGAAAACCATCAAATCTCAGGAGAACTCATTCACTATCATGAAAACAGTATGAGGGTAACCACTCCCATGATTCAATTACCTCCCACCAAGACCCTCCCACAACACCTGGGGATTATGGGAACTACAATTCAAAATGAGATTTGGTAGGAGACACAGCAAAACCTTATGTGGTATGATGAACTGAACAGCAGAATTTACTTGGATTTCACCATTAATATTCATTTTCTGATTTGGAATCTAATCTAGGATTGTTTTATTTCTCATCTTGTTATGATAGGTAGATTTAAGCTCAGTCTGTCTTTTTCCCCAAGATGTCATGCTTTAATGCCCAATACCTGTGAATATTTTACTTTACTTAGTAAATAGACTTTGCAGATGTGATTAAAGGTTTAGGTGCTGAGTTATGCAAATTATTCTTTATTTCCCAGGTGGGTTCTTTCTTATTGCATAAATCCTTAAAAGCAGAAAATTGTTTCTGGGTGTAGTTATAAATAGATGTGAAGATAGAAGATAGGTGACAGAGATGTGAAGTTGTTTGCATGAAGGATAAGGAAAATGGGCCAAACCAAAAAAAGTTAGTCATCAACTGGACGCTAGAACAGCCAAGGAACTGAATTTTATCCCAGAACCTATATAAAGAAACACAGCCCCACGAATACCTTCTTTTAGCCCATGAGAACCATGTGAAACTTCTGACGTACAGAAGAGTAAGACATTAAACTTGCGTTTAGCTACTAAATTTGTGGGTTTTTTTTTTTCTTTTTTTTTTTTGTTTTTTGTTTTTTTACAGCAGCATCAGGAATCTAATACAGTTTTCTCCAATCTGTGACAAATTTCAATGTTTCATTACATTTTATGATCTTGACATTTTTTAGCAGTCAGGTCATTTATGTATAGAATGTTTTTTAAGTTTTGTTTCTCTGACTTTTTAATGATCAGATTGGAAAGGACACCCTAAAACTGGTTTGCCCTCCTCCGTGCATAAATCAGGGAGTTCCATGGTGTTAACCCAGGCATTGTTGGTGGCATTGACCTTGAGCAATTACTTAAAACAGTACCTGCTAAAATTATACACTGTACATTTACTAGTTTTCTCTTTTATAATATAGTTTATAATTCTCATTTTGGGATTCTATTGGTGATTTTCTATCCCTCAAACTTTCTACAATTTTAATTGGGTCTCTTCTCTAAAGAGTTGTGTCTTTTTCTTTCTTCCACTCTTTCTTTCATCATCAGGGACTCAGGCGTGCTTATTTTATTCTTTAGGTTATAATTCAGTGTTATCATTATTGATTTTGTTCATCAAGGTATTGTAAGTTTGCTGTGGGGAAAATTTTCAGGTTAGTTCCCTATGCACTTTTGACATTTCTCTGTTCTCTTTCCTTTCTCCAGCACTGGAATCAATGAACTCTACAAAGATCCTGGACTCCTGCTGCTGCTACATAATAAAGGTCTGGGCACTGGGTCTGCTTCTTGCTTCTGGGGTATTACCGATAGATTTTGAACTGTAGAAGGGAAAAATGTTCTTCAGTGATTTTTAATATTATTAATTCTCAAAGTGAGTTTTGGGGTACAGAGGCAATTTACATGTTAATTTCTGTTGTCTTAAGTCATTTATTTTTTATTTCTATTACTTTGAAATTTTAATCAGAAACCAATTTTTATTGTGCTTATTATCATTGTGTAAATTGAGCACAATGCTATAATAGGGATATTCAAGAAAACAATCACTGCAGATCATTATTGATGATTATGTTTTGAGGCAAGATAAAATTAAGCATGAAAAATACTATTATAAAAGAAAGGTAGAAAGAAAGAAATATAATGAAGTATCAAAGATTATCTCAAATAACTATGATAATAATGTTGTTCTTAAAGAACTTAAATCCTGGGCAAACAATTTCCACTGTCAGTCCTCAGAGCTGTCATAAATAGCCTTGTATGTGCTTTTAGTATTGATTTGTACTAGGGTCTTTGGAAATTTTACTTCTTCAGTCTCAACCATTGATAGTAGAAGCTTGGAATTTCATATCCTAAAATAGATCTTGACTTCAGGAAAGTGGCTTGACACCCAAGTAAAAACTATTACAATATTATTTAACTTTATTAAACTTTAGGTATTTTATTTAAAATTAAGAATATAAAAGTTTATTTTGTAAGGGTTAGTTTAAATGCTATAGTTCATATATATACACAAAATTTTGGAACATTCTTTAAATAGGTATCTTGTACCTCCATATATTCTTAACAATACTGCAGCTAACTTGGCTAACTTGATATTGTTTTAAATGAATTGCTCAAATATGCTGTGCAATCAAAATAAACTAGGTAGACAATTTTTTTGGCATTATTTTCCTAGAAAGGTCAGAAATATCTGAATGAGAGCCTAAGGACCTCTTCTATGAGTAAAATGCATGGACTTTGGTGCTTAATCCTCATATTATCTAATTTGGCAGCTTCTGAGAAATTATTTGTTCCTTGCTTCTTATTTGCCCCAAATTGAACTCTTTCATGCTTCAAAGGGTGCTTCTAATTTTAATGTACTTTTGGTTGGATGACTATGCCTTGCTAATCCTATCCGCATCCCCCATTAGTTTATTAAAGACTAGGCAGTCATAATTTCAAAAGCCTTAGTTTTATTAGACAAAGAGTTTTAATACTTTTAGCTTCTCCTAAAAAAGCAGTTACGGTGTCTTTCTGCCACTTTCACCCAAGGTGAAATATTACTTATGATTTACACTCAGAGAATATTGAACGTGAAAGAGGGTACTAATGGCTACAGGACAAATGAAATACGAATTGGAGTACATAAAGTCTATTGATCATGCTACATATACACCTTTCATAATTTTAAATAACTTTAAGTGTTTTTCTAATCAGAGTAGTATTCCAATAAGGATGTGCTATGGTTTGTAAAAGGGTTCAAATTATTTGCATTTAACATCAGGATTTTACTTTTGTCAAGATCTTTTTTGATAAGAGGAAATTTTACCAGAGTTTTTCTTTCTGTCTTATTCTGTTTTCTATCAATTACTAGGAACCATGAATTGCTCAAGCTACTTAGATTTTTTCATATAATTGTCCAACATATGCATGATATTTATATGATTGCATGTTTTCATATGAGAAATCCAAAGCTGGGAGAATTTCAGTGTAATCTCTGAAAGTTCTGATAGAACAGAAGTTCAGATTTGCAATCAAGTGCCATATCATTTCAAATCCTCATTCACAAATCTCATGGAAAAATAGCATTATTACATTTATATTTTAGTTTTCCTCAACTTTAAGTTTCACAATTTATTAATTATTAATTGTTCAAAGACAAGAAGTGTGGATAATATGAGATTATACACTAAAACTGTATTTCTGAGATGAAATCACAGCTCTGCTACCTACAAATTATGTGATCTTGGAAAAGTCACAAGCTTTCTGCCCTGAGTTCCCTCAGTCTGTGAACCCTCCCAGGGGAATCCACAGTTGTTTTAAAGAATAAATCAGTTTATGTAGTTAAAATATTTATCTATTTTATAATAAGTTTGTTATCTTATGTAAAGTGCTTATATTTATTTCATTTTAATTATTTTGAACTGTAATTAGATTTAATATATCTAAATTTTTAATAAATACATTTAGTTATAGCTAATTAAAATATAACTATATAAGGAAATATAAATATATTCATACATGTTTTATTTTATAAGCATTTTATATGTGTATATATTTTTAAGTAATATACCCTTTTAAGTATATCTGCTTACATATTTTACAAATGTGTGTATGTAACTATAAGTGATACATATTTGTAAATAAATATAAATATAATATGTAAGGTAAGTGAAAAATAATACTGTAGAACAATTTGGATAGTATATGTAACTAATACTTATTACATCTTAGTTATTTTGATACTTCATTACCAGGAAGAATTCTATGTTATCTACAAACTTAGAAGTTTTCACTTTAGTATAATTTCTACACTGCTGAGAAAAATGTTCATAAGAGACTGGTCACAGAATGGGACAAAGGGGAAAAGTTGCTATTTATTTGATTTAGATGTTATAATAAGAATATACCTATAATCTTTATTCCCATTTTCATACCCTATATCAATTTCTCATTCATCTAGGTACACTTCATTAATCTCAGTAACCCTATCTGAAATATGGTATACTTTAGAACACTGCTGATTTGAAAATTTGAATAAATAAAACATATGCATTGGTTATACTTTTTCTCCATGCTTCTTATCCCCTCAAAACAAACATTTAGAAAATTGTTATCATCAAAGCTACTTTTTTTTGAGCTGTTGTCATACACTCCTCAGAAAAATGTTGCAAAGTTGGTATAAAGTTCAGGCAATGTAACAACAAGAACAAGATAGTTGAAATATGAGGTGTCAGGGCGCTCGCCCAGGCCTGGAGAATTGCCAGTGATATAGCTGTGATATAAACTCGTATATGCTTGTCTCCAAAGCGACTGTCTTTTCACTGTGTGGATATTTTTCTCACGAAGTGAAATTCTGCTTCATCGATGAATAATAGGATCTTATATAAAACTTTGAATGACATAGGAGGGACAATTTGCATAAAACAAGTCCTCAAATTGGCCACAAGGTATTTATAATGTATAAACTAGGTTGTAAATTTTGTTTTATTTGTTAAATTTTGTAAATTTTCTTGTATTTCCATGAAAAATACAATTAATGCAAATTTATTTTTCTTAGTAAAACCGTGTGTATGTGTGTGTGTGTGTTTGTGTGTGTGTGTGAGAAAATGGAAGTTTAAAATTGTTCGATAAAAAAATCATTAAGAATACACTAAAATATGTCAAAATTCATGTATATTTTGATTTGCAAACTGAATCTTGGTACAATTTAGGCCAAAATGTTTATTTTCCCTATGGATTAAGTAAAAGCATAATATGTGCTAAATAAATTGTCCAAGGTCTCATGGTAAATTTTGTGAAATCCTGCATGAGGACTTACTTCCCCTGACATTAAAGAGTTGTTCTTTATTTATTCCTAATGCATTTCCTATACATTTTTATAATTTAGAGAAGTATGCTACATAAATATTAGTATATACAAAAACTAAATAACTATAAAATACACATGACAACCTTGCTGTCAGTTTGACCTACATAAATTAATGTGCCAGTTCTAATAAGTAAAAAATAACTACTGTGTAATAACTTTTCTTGTCTTCTCAGAAATAAGAAATACTTTCATTAATGTGGTCATAGATGCTTTGTATGTCACATGTGTATTTCATAAGTGCAAGTTATTTAACAAGTAAAAGTTCATAGAATCTTCTTAAACTTCTTTCTTAGCTGCAAGGTGAAATCCCTGTAATAATTGCATATAGTGAATAATTTCTATTAATTATAATTCGACCTTATTCATGAGGATATAATAAGCTATAATGTCTGGAATTTTATTAAATGCAGAGGCTCTGAATTAAGAAATATTTTTTACAAAATATGTTATTGTAGAAAATTTATTGTTCTTTCCGTGCCTCTATCATTTTTCTATAACGTGAGAATGATAATAATACGGGAGAAGCCGGTTACGAGGAATAAAAAGTTCATCTACAGCATTTACAAAACACCGCTTTGTTTTTGGCCTTATATTTTTTTCTTTTAAGTTTGATGTAGCATATACCTTTGTAAATTTTTTATAAGACTTCATTAAATACATTTTTTGTTTGTTTGTTTGTTTGTTTGTTTTTTTGAGACAGAGTCTCGCTCTGTCGCCCAGGCTGGAGTGCAGTGGTGCGATCTCGACTCACTGCAAGCTCCGCCTCCCGGGTTTACGCCATTCTCCTGCCTCAGCCTCCCGAGTAGCTGGGACTACAGGCGCCGCCACCTCGCCCGGCTAGTTTTTTGTATTTCTTAGTAGAGACGGGGTTTCACCGTGTTAACCAGGATGGTCTCCATCTCCCGACCTCGTGATCTGCCCGTCTCGGCCTCCCAAAGTGCTGGGATTACAGGCTTGAGCCACCAAGCCCGGCCTCATTAAATACATTTTTAATGAGGCTAGACTGTACCAAAAAACTGCTGGTATTTTGAGTGTTGCTTTATTCTTACCTTTCTTACTGAAAGACTGCCATTTTCTAGAATTGTGACTGTCTTAAAAATGAGAAAAAATAGTATGTTCTCCATAGTATTATGACACTCATGCAATCAGTTTTTGGAGGAAGTGGTCTACATGTCTTCGGTGAGGTGCTTAAGTCAGCTCTGCCTCTAGCAATATCTACCACACAATATTTCTTCTGCTGATATAGGTTTCTCTAGTGGAAAGCGGTTTTGTGATATCAGATAGCAATGATAACGCTTGGTAATGTTAATTTTCCTGTGTACCTTAAGAAGATGATAAGTTTTTATAAGCAATTAAAATTAATTTCTTAATACAGTAGAAAAAGCCATAACATGTACATTTGTTTTACAGTTACCATTTCTCTACTTTTCCTTCTTGTCGAGTGTGGTTTAGTTTAGCGATCAACTTGGATCTTATAGCTCAACTAGAAAGTAGTAAGTAGCAGTATCTCTGAAGTTACTCTAAACTGTTTTCTCCTAAAGTTACTACTATTTCTCTTTAAATTACTACTCCATGATAGTTATGTATATTTTTAAGGCCTTACCCTACTTAGCTTAGATTTGGTCTAAGTCACCAAATTTCTCCCTTAGCAACTGATTTCAACTCAGTATTTATAAAGCATATTCATTGCCATATGAGATAACTGCAATGACCTGGAAGAATTTATGCAATATATAAATGAAGAATAATTATATATTTCCTCTGTGCAAGAAAGAATATAGAAAACAAATTGCAAGCAGTATAATAAAATATATATTAGAATAAAATATGAAACATTAAAGCAAAAGGCTACATTAAGTGCAAAAGAGGGCAAACATAAATATTATGTTTTAAAAATAAGACAAGTTTAAAGAGATAGAACTTGAAGTAGTGTACATAAGCATATATCAAGATGCTTTCAAATCTGTATCAACATAACTTTGCTTTTATTATATTTAATGTTATAATTTCAGTGTATCCTCATATTAATAATGGAAATATTAATCCTGTCTAATTTTTCAGAAAATAATTATTTCTTGTGGACTAAGGGCTGATGATGGTTTTTATTTTAAATGTAATAGCTCATAATAAACAGATAAAATCAGAATAAAACCAACATGAATATTCTTTAGTAAAATTATTAATGATAAATTACACTCAGTAGATTTAAATACTACTCACCTTATAAATTTTATTTTTTAAAATTATACTGCAATTCTGAGGTCTCTTAAGGAACATTGTGCTTTAACTGAATGTATGTATCCTACAACTGTTGTTTTACCAAACAAAAACATCTTGAATGTGTTTACGTTGTAGACAAATTAACGGATTTTTTTCGTATTCAAAATACCAAGACATTTCCAGATTAGAATATTGTCTAATTCAAGGCAACCTAACATCAATATTGAATTAACTAAAATTTGTGTGTTCCATAAGTATTGTTTAACCAATGAATTTTTTTATTGTTAGGAACAATATTATTAGGTTGAGAAATATTTAACATAGAGGATAATTTCTCTTAAATCTTCTCGGTTAAGAGCACCAGGAAAATTAATAGACATATTATATTTACAAGCAAACTTTTCAAACTTTCTTCTCCCCCTTGCTTTGCTATTAGCCTTGCCTCTGAGTGTTAATTCATCATTCTTTTTATGTCAGCTGTCTGCACTATTAGTTGAGGATTTCCAAAATGCCGGAAGGTGCACCATCAGCTGTAGATACTTGAGTCAACAAGGTAATATCGGTTGATTTTGTTCTAGACAATACACATACACATAATTGCACAGAGTACACGTTGTGGAGGCACTTGGCATATTTCAAAATATAATCTTTTGTTATTGCCCTAAGTGCCTAAAGCAGCACAGAATTTTCACAATAACATTTCTGCCCCCAATTATTTTTTTAAATTCTAAAAGTTTGGGGATCAGGTATTCTTCAAGAGTCACAGTAAGAAAATGTAATTCTCATAATACTTGGATAAATTACTAAGCAATGTAACCTCTGCATTGCTCTACTTTTTAAATGCACTCCAGCGAATGAAACTGCATGTCCCTATTCAGGAAACATGGTCATTGCATCGGTGGAGTTATACCACATATATGCAAGTTATTAATTTAAAGTTTAGATAAAAAAGCAATCTCTAATTTATTTATGGTATAAAAAGAAGAAAATAAGATAAATAGAACTAGTCACAAATATTGCACCTGAAGAACTTCAATGTCTACAGGGAAATGCAATTCTGATCCTTTAAGAGTAATCCTGTTAGTTATTAAATGAAACTATATCTAGAGTGTCAGTTATAAATTTAGAAACCTAAATTTCCCATGCCATATATTATTTGAGGGTATAATCACTCCAGTCTCTCAGAGAATATGCAGAATATACATCTCTGGTAGATCCATCATCACCTGAATTGAATGGATCAGAGTATACTGAAAGTGTAAGAGGCTACCTTTAAAGTATTAGCAAAGGGAATGATTAGTTAGTGAGTTCAATTTTCCAGAGTCCAGGCAGGATGCAAAAACAACTTGGTCTGTGGCAAGCTGTGCCCCTACTGAATACAATAGGAAAGCAAACTGAAAGCATCCTGGAGAATGCAGAAAGCTAGAACCAGGTCAGAAAATCAAAAGTAAGAACACGGAACAGTGGTTCCAGTGACTACATAGAAATCCGTCAGGAGAAATACCTAAAGAGTCAGGATTCAGGCTCACATTTCATGTGATGCTGGAGATGAATAAAATAAAATTTAAAAAAGACAGCACTTAAATTTCTTCCACTTTAAAAATTATGATTGCTTTATATTTCCTCTTTTACCAGTTCTGGCTTATGTGTTTATTTTTAGAGGTTGAGTTCACCTCACCTTTTAAGAAGTTACGATCTATAATATCACAGTCAAGAACACTCTTTCTGTAAACTCTGACAAAAATGGATTACTAGAGAAATCTAACTTGTTTTCAAATCATTGCCATAAATAATGTATTATCAACTTTGTAAAGTCTTGCACATATGTATACACATTTGAGAGGAACCTGCATTTGTATAATTTCATAGATATATAGCATCATGAACATGTATATTAAAATTATTATTATATGTATGCCAATATAATTGTATAAACATGTATTTGTATTTAATGGCAAAAGTTGGTTCATAAGCTGGGAGAAATAATTTTCCCCATGATGTTCATATGTTTATATGTTCATAGTATAATATTCTAATTCATTTTCTAAATGCATTGTATTCAAGTTTATATCTAGGAATTTTTTGAATCTAATTTAAGAAGTTTTCATAATTCACTATTTGAAAACCTATTACTCAATTTTTTTCTTCCTTGCAGAAACTTGTGTACTTTTTCTCTCAAGGTTATACAGCCCTGAATCTGATAGCAACAGAACTTCAGCAATAACAGCAGATGCCATCTTAGATTAATGTGAGTGAATGTTTTTTTTCACAATATTTATAGTTTCTCTTCTTTGCACCCATTTTGACAGGGAACAATGTTGGGTTCAATGCTGGGTGCCCTAGAGGTGCCCTAGAGTTATTTTTAACGGATTCAATTTGCTTTTTCATGTAAGCACATTTTTTCTTCCTAGATTTGTTTTGAGGTATAGGAGAAACTATTTCTTACATAAAATATTTTTAAAAGTTTACTGTTTATATAAGCCTTCATTATAGAATCATAGAATTAAAAAAAACGGAGACTATAGAGATCATCTATTCTACTGTTTCTCAAGGATAATAAGTCTACCACTCATTCCTATTTTTGTTTCTTTTCATGAATATAGCGATTCTCACCTACTTTGCCCACTTTTCCTACTTCTTTAGGTCAGCAGTGGATAATTTAACTACTTTACTTTTTTGTAGTATATTTTGAATTATGAAACACTAAAGTGGTTTTAAGTCTTCATTTCACATAAAGAAACCACGTTGCAGAACAGCTTAGCTAATTACGAAAGAGCAAACAAATATCTAGGAGCAGAAGCAGGTCCTGAATGGCTCAGAAATGCAGGGCTGTTTCCCCCCCACGTGAATTATAACCCAGGAAGTCTATACGTGAAACCAGAGCTTTGACTCCTTTCCCAATGCACATAACTATCTGGCAGACACTGGTCAGTGGCCCTGTTATTCTCCTGCCAGCACCTTCATAATTTCCTGACTGAAAAACCTTAGCTCATCTCTTTCCATTCTTTTTTCTTTATGATTGCTATTTTAATTTTATCTTCATTTGCTTTCTTCTTAATTTCAATAAATTTCCCATATTAATGTATGTAATGCCAGAGTCCATGGAAAAGTGAAATCAGATTATGTAACGCTCTGGCTTGAAATAATCCAATGATTCACATTTCATTTAATGTCCTAATTACAGTGTTTATTCCCAAAATTCTCAGTGATTTGGCCACAGTCGAACAGGCAGTTATGTGCAGTAAGAAAGAGACAAAGCTCTGCTTTCACATGCAGACACCCTCCATTAAACTCTTGTGTCTACCAACTATTTACAGTATAATCTTGGACATATTATTTTACTGCTTTATTGCACAATTCCTTCATCTGTAAAGTGTGCATAATAATTTTACCTACCTAATGAAATATTTCATAGGATTAAATGAGTTCATCTATGTAAAGAGTTTAGAATAGTGCATGGCATAGAGCGTAAGTTTGAACTCTGTTATTATCCCCTACTGTTAAAATCCCACAACACTGACCTTCTTTCGTTTATTTGAACATTACTCTTAGGCCTTTAACCATTAGGATTTCACTTACCCAAGTGTTTTCTATGTTTATCACTTTCATGACTTACAAACTTTCATTTTGTATGTCATATCTGTTACAGAGATTACATCTGACTCAAAAACACCCATCATCACATTCATTTATTTTCTGTCACATCAACCTTTTTCATCTTCTTCATGTCAATTTTAGATCTGATATTTCCTTAATTTATTTGCAAGATCCCCTACAAAGATCTTTGTATTCCTGCAAATAATGAAATTGTCTATAATAGTTGTTATCCATTAGAGTAGCTTAAGATTTATCACTAGGGCTTGAACAGCCATAGAGTAGTAGACTCTCAAAATTATTGCTGAAGGAATGAGTTTTCTATTTATTTATTTTTATTTATTTATTTATTTTGAGATGGAGTCTGGTTCTGTCACTCAGTGTCGAGTGCAGTGGCACTATATCTGCTCACT
>NW_012101406.1:134950-136780 GCF_000951045.1 Mandrillus leucophaeus | reverse complement strand
TGCTGAAGGAATGAGTTTTCTATTTATTTATTTTTATTTATTTATTTATTTTGAGATGGAGTCTGGTTCTGTCACTCAGTGTCGAGTGCAGTGGCACTATATCTGCTCACTGCAACCTCTGCCTCCTGGATTCAAGCGATTCTCCTGCCTCAGCCTCCCGAGTAGATGGGATTACAGGTGCCAGCCACCATGCCCAGCTAATTTTTGTATTATTAATAGAGATGGGGTTTTACCATGTTGGCTAGGCTGGCCTCAAACTCAGTCTCAGGTGATCCACTTGCATCGAACTCACAAAGTTCTGGGATTACAGGCGTGAGCCACTGTGCCTGGACGAGCTTACTGTTTTTCAATCTTCCTTTTTTCTTTCATTCTGAGCATTTTGTCTTAAAAGTCCTTAATTCTTCAGATATTACTTCATACATTTCTGAAAAATGTAAGTGGAAAAGCGAATAATTTTTCGACAATTTAAGAATTAAGGAACCAAGCAATAGAATTTTATTTCCAAAGAAGGTATTTTTGTCTTGGTTATCTAGCCTGACTCCATCAACAGTTCTTTATGTCAGGGTCCAAGTATGTAACGCATCTGCTTGCCTGAAATAAAGAAGTGTAATGAGATGAACCTCCTTTGAACCCTGAAGTTGGGTGTGACTTTACTGGGATAAGGAGAATAGTGCAACCAATGAAGATTTCACAATTGTATGTATATATAGAAAATAGTGATTAACTAACACTGTTACCTAAAAACATACCACTAAAATGTTTGTACATTTTATGAGTTCAATAAACATGTTGATGAAACAATACACATAAATAAAATAGGTTAAAGAGTAAAACAGATTCATTTCACTTGATTTTCAAATATTTTAAACAAGAGCAACGCTTTTAAAATTAAATCCATTGCCTAAAATTTGGAAATATCTATGTTTCTAATGCATTACATCATGATTATGCAAATTTTAATTTTATAATACTGGATACTTCTTGATATGAACTATGCATCTTATATTTATAGAAAATTTACATTCATATGCAGCTATGAGAGTTTATGTGTAAAATATTTGATAGAAAAGCAAAGTGACAACTATATTTGTATTAATCTACTTTTTTAAAGACGTTGGAATTTTAAAAATCACTCACCAGTCGGGAGGACCTGAGGTCCCCTTATTTGATTCATTAGATCCTTGGTTTGTTTTATTCATGTGTTATACAAAGCATAGTCACATGTAAGTTAGCTATTATTCTATATTCTTAAAATGGTAAAATTATCTTTAATTTTTGCTTATTGTTTCCTGGGTTTGTTTTTTCCAAATTTTCTTGCTTTGCTTATTTTTCCCCTATTTGGTTTGTTACATATATGGTGCTTTGTAATTTCCTGTTACACAAGTATATTTTTTCCTCTTCTATCCATACATTTTGCATATGTGATTTAATTTCTTAATGTGAACCACAATTAAAGATTTTAGACATTTGTCAGAGCATGGTGTTAAAAAGTATGAGTTGGTTCTTTAGACTAAAGTTATAGAATAGGCAGACATTGATTTAATCACAATTATAGGCATTGTTAAAGAATTCTAATTACATGTATAGATGAAGCATTGTACTAATGTATATTAGTTCGCATATTTATTATGATGATTATTGATATTGTTATTAGTATTTAAATAGCCTCATCCATCTCAGAGTGTCTTTTTTCTACAAATTGGTAAGTGAAAATAAATTATGATACATTGGAATAACAGTGACTTTTCTTTTGAATTTCATAGTTTCTTGAACAACATCCTCCACTACTTGACTTTAAAATTGTTCTAGTGTTATCTTAGGAGTTGCTTC
>NW_012101406.1:131140-133475 GCF_000951045.1 Mandrillus leucophaeus | reverse complement strand
CAACTAAATGAGTGCATAAAGTCAGTTTTTTCAGTGTTATTTGATGCTGCTATAGGCAGACATTATTGAATTAGTTGTTATTATATCTGACAGAATTACTTTCTCAGCATATCTTATTGTCTAAACAAGGGCATCTATAAGATATAACTTACTGTTATTATTTGTATAGATTTAGAGGGTTACAAGTGCTATTTTTTTTTTACATGAATGCGTTGTGCAGTGGTACAATTTAGGCTTTTAGTGTAGCCATCACCCAAAGAGTGTACGTTGTACCCCTGAAGCAATTTCTCATTTCACAACCCCCTCCCCTCTCCCATCTTTCCAAGTCTTTGATATCTGTTATTACACACATGTCCATGTGTTCACATTATTCAGCTCACTTATACGTGAGAACATGTGATTTTTTGACATTCTGTTCTGAGTTATATCACTTAAAATAATGGCCTCCAAGTCTCTCCATGTTGCTGAAAAACACATGATTTCCATCTTTTTATGACTAAGTCATATTCCATGGTGTATGTGTATATATGTGTATAGATAATGTATATATCTACATAATTATACATGACTACATACATACATCATATATACACATATAGGTGTATATCAATTTATCAATTATCTAGATGTTTTTCCAATCATCTCTTGATAGACACTTAGACTAATTCCGTGATTTTGTAATTGTGAATAGTTCTGCATTAAACATGAGTGCAAGTGTTTTTTTGATAAAATAATTTCTTTTCCTTTGGGTAGATACCTAGTAGTGGGATTGCTGATCTAATGGTAGTTATATTTTTAATTATTTGATAAATTTTATACTGTTTTTTATAGGGTTCTACTAGTTTAAATTCCCACCAACAGTATATGAGCATTCCTCTTTCTTTGCAGATTTGCCAGCTTCTGTTATTTACTTTTTAATAATCTCCATTCTTACTGGTGTAAGATGGTATCTAATTGTGGTTTTGATTTGCATTCCTCTGATGATTAGTGATGTTGAGCATTTTTCATATGCTTATTGGCCGTGTGTATGTCTTATTGTGAACAAATGTTCATGTCCTTTGTCCACTTTTTAATAGGGATACTTTTTGTTGCTGTTTGTAGATTCTGGATATTAGTTCTTTGTAAGATGCATTGTGTGCAAATATTTTCTCCTATTCTCTAGGTTTTCTTTTCACTGTGTTGATTATTTCTTCTGCTGTGCAGAAGCTTTTAAGTTTGATAAATCCTATTTGTCTATTTTTGTTATTGTCACATTTGCTTTTGAGGTCTTAGTCTTGAATTTTTTGCCTAGACCAATGTCTAGAAGAACTTTTTCTAGGTTTTCTTCTAGTATTTTTATAGTTTTAGGTCTTACCATTTATGTCTTTAATCCATCTTCAGATTTTTGTATATGGTAAGAGAGATAGGAGTCTAGTTTCAGCTGCCCTTTTAAAGAACTATGATGTAGCTGAGATTTTTCAGTTTACTTGAAAGCTAGCAAGTTAGCCTGATACCATTACATGGATATTGATAGAAGAGTCAAGACTTTTGGTCAGATTCAAAGGTCCTTATTCAGAAATTACAATAGCCTCAGCCGCAGTCATACAGAGTGATGTCAAGAGGGCCAGGTGAGGCACACACATGCAATGTGGTGCATTATAGGAGAGGGACCTGAAACTTAGAGAAACCCACTTTTATAATAGGCAGTAAACATGCCTTCTTTGTTCTGCGGGAAGTCACTAATACATGTCAAGCTCAGAAAAGTTTGCTCTTTGCTGTAGAGAGAAATACTGTATCTTCCAAGGCAGTTCACTAAACGTTCTTGAAAACACATTTAATAGTTTTTTCTTTTAAATGGCAATGAGCAATCAGTGTCGCAGCTCTCAAAATGTACAGAAACATAACAGACCCAGGGATCATTGTTTCCCACCAACCCCTTTCTACACAATGACAATGTCTTAATTGTAAGATCAAAACAACCCCTTTCTACACAATGACAATGTCTTAACTGTAAGATCAAAAAATAGCATTAGTTAAATTGGAGCATGTCATATTTTTTGTCATCATAAACTATCTTCTATTGTTACAGGATCAACCAGTATGTACTATTGTTTTAAGGAATACCTTCATGGATGCACTTAGAACATTTTTTCTGACATGTTTGTTCATTTTCATCTTGTATTCTATTACTCCAGTTAAAGTCAAGCTTCTAATATTTCTTAACTTCCTCATAGAACTGAGAAAAAGATTATGAGTTTTACTAAGAACTACCTTGACTCACAGCCTAGCTATTACACAGACTAGATAGGAACATGTGGCAATTTGTTGGGGTGATCAGATCCAACACCAGGTCATG
>NW_012101406.1:124857-128880 GCF_000951045.1 Mandrillus leucophaeus | reverse complement strand
TGGTTTTGATTTGCATTCCTCTGATGATTAGTGATGTTGAGCATTTTTCATATGCTTATTGGCCGTGTGTATGTCTTATTGTGAACAAATGTTCATGTCCTTTGTCCACTTTTTAATAGGGATACTTTTTGTTGTTGTTTGTAGATTCTGGATATTAGTTCTTTGTAAGATGCATTGTGTGCAAATATTTTCTCCTATTCTCTAGGTTTTCTTTTCACTGTGTTGATTATTTCTTCTGCTGTGCAGAAGCTTTTAAGTTTGATAAATCCTATTTGTCTATTTTTGTTATTGTCACATTTGCTTTTGAGGTCTTAGTCTTGAATTTTTTGCCTAGACCAATGTCTAGAAGAACTTTTTCTAGGTTTTCTTCTAGTATTTTTATAGTTTTAGGTCTTACCATTTATGTCTTTAATCCATCTTCAGATTTTTGTATATGGTAAGAGAGATAGGAGTCTAGTTTCAGCTGCCCTTTTAAAGAACTATGATGTAGCTGAGATTTTTCAGTTTACTTGAAAGCTAGCAAGTTAGCCTGATACCATTACATGGATATTGATAGAAGAGTCAAGACTTTTGGTCAGATTCAAAGGTCCTTATTCAGAAATTACAATAGCCTCAGCCGCAGTCATACAGAGTGATGTCAAGAGGGCCAGGTGAGGCACACACATGCAATGTGGTGCATTATAGGAGAGGGACCTGAAACTTAGAGAAACCCACTTTTATAATAGGCAGTAAACATGCCTTCTTTGTTCTGCGGGAAGTCACTAATACATGTCAAGCTCAGAAAAGTTTGCTCTTTGCTGTAGAGAGAAATACTGTATCTTCCAAGGCAGTTCACTAAACGTTCTTGAAAACACATTTAATAGTTTTTTCTTTTAAATGGCAATGAGCAATCAGTGTCGCAGCTCTCAAAATGTACAGAAACATAACAGACCCAGGGATCATTGTTTCCCACCAACCCCTTTCTACACAATGACAATGTCTTAATTGTAAGATCAAAACAACCCCTTTCTACACAATGACAATGTCTTAACTGTAAGATCAAAAAATAGCATTAGTTAAATTGGAGCATGTCATATTTTTTGTCATCATAAACTATCTTCTATTGTTACAGGATCAACCAGTATGTACTATTGTTTTAAGGAATACCTTCATGGATGCACTTAGAACATTTTTTCTGACATGTTTGTTCATTTTCATCTTGTATTCTATTACTCCAGTTAAAGTCAAGCTTCTAATATTTCTTAACTTCCTCATAGAACTGAGAAAAAGATTATGAGTTTTACTAAGAACTACCTTGACTCACAGCCTAGCTATTACACAGACTAGATAGGAACATGTGGCAATTTGTTGGGGTGATCAGATCCAACACCAGGTCATGGGGGTGACAAAGTTTGGCGGTGTCAAAGAAGTGAGAAAGACAGTTTGAGGGAGAAATGTGGGACACCAGGGGGCCATCACTATCATCGAGGCTGCGAAGGCACTGTGCTGTGGGAGCCCACAGTATTTATTGGTAATCCAACAAAGAAACAAGATGATGAGAATGTGGAGGTCGAAAGGGCACGTTGCATTAAGCACGATTTACAGCTGTGATGGTTTAGCATTTATATGGAACATGTCCTGCTACTTGAGATAATGGAACTAGGAGTCTAGGAGCAAGGAGCCAGAAAGTCTCAACACATTCCAGAGGACATTATGCAAGCCCTGCCTCAGTTTCCCTCCCAACACTCAGCTTTTTCCCAACATGCCCCCCTTATCTTTTTTTGTAAAAGAGAAGGTATCATTATTACTATCATTACTACTAGCTATTATTTCTAACATAAAAGGTGGCCTTTTAAGTGAGCAAGGCGATTGCAGGCTGTACAGCCCTTAATTGCCGGCTGGTTATCCAGCTTCATTTTTCCTAGCCCTTGTTCAAACTGGAGTCACTCTGGTTTGAATGCTTCCCACATATCTCCCCTTTCCCTTTTACAAGAGGCTCCTTAATCCTAGGGGTTGCATAAGGATGAAGGCCCATCTTCTGTAATTTCTTCATGCTGAATAGGGGTGATGATATTCCTGCCTAACTATTAGGGTCTTTTGTATTCAGGGTAGAGAGGAGCTGAGTCAGAAAGCATTGGTCCTTTAAGCATCATGACACCGGTGGGTCCTCGTTCCATCTTGGCATTCGGATTCATCTAGCTCATGGCTCGTACTGGGGGAACCTGGTCCATGGTTGGGATCCATGGGTCCCTCCAGTCTCCTGTTTCATGGTTGTACACATCTTGAGGACATCCACAAGTTCATTCATGTCCTGCAAAAACACAAACATACTCTCAACACCATGTTAGTAAATCCACTTAAACAGAAGCAAAAACTTCTGTGGCTGTAGCTGGGAGTCATGCCATTGCTGAAGCATTTGTTAACTCCGTTTCTGCCTCTTTGGTTAATTACTGTGAGGTAAAACTTTCCACTGATAATGAGAAACAGGCCTTTTCTGATTAACAGAAGGCATAGAGAAAGCAAATTGAGGCTTTTCAAACCTTCAATTCACACATACAGGTGGGTCCACTAGATGCTGCGGCTCATGATAGGTCTTCAGATGTTTGGTGGGCACCCAGATAGGCACCTGATTGTCACCTGGAGAGACACTAGCAAATCCTCTTCCCCATAAAATTATCTTTAGGCAGGGATTGGAGGAAGGAGACTCAGAGGTAAGGAGAATTTTGGGGCCTAATGGCTTCATGATGTTTGGTAACTGTTCCCTCAGAAGTTAAGAATTCCCTTTCTCTCCATATTGCTATGTGGGCATGGAGGACTAGGTAAACATACTTAGAGTCTGTATATATATTTACCCATTTTCCTTCTCCTAATTCTAGTGTATAATGGCCCCTGTTTTTCCTAGGATGTCTCTCCCTAACAAAGGAGTGGGGCTTTCGGACATAATTAGAAAGGCATATGAAAAGAGTAAAGTTCCCCAGTCACAACTTAGTGGCTGGGAGAAGCATCTAGTTGATTGCCTGTCCTAGGACCCCTCTGATAGTGACAGATCTAGAGGATAGTTGTCCGGGACAGGAGGGTAAGACTGAGAAGGCCATGCCAGTGTCCAGAAGACAGTTAACCTCCTGGCTCCCGGTGGTCAAGCATACCTGGGGAGGGTGATGACATGGGCTGGCGCTTGCCAAGGGCACCCTCATTCCTGCTGCTGGATCATCTGGTTAGTGGCTTCTGACTCAGAGGACCTTCGTCCCCTGGGGCAGTGGGCCTTCCAGTGATTCTCTTGACATAAGGGGCATGGACGAGGGGGCAGCTTATTTCTATTCAGTCTTTTTTAAAGTGTCCTTGTAGACTGCACTGGAAGCAAACCCTAGGAGGCATTCAATTTTCCTAGCTTTTCCCTTTTCCAGAGCCTCCAAAGTCTGCTTGCCTGAGGGTCATGATTAAAGCGGTGGGTTTTTTTTGTCCCATTCCCCCTGCTACCCCTGATCTCTATCATTAAAAAAAAAAAAAAGTTTGCCAAGTTCGATAGGGTTTCTAAGTTTTTCTCCGGGCCTAAGGCAGACTTTTGAAGTTTTTTCTAATGTCTGCTGCTGACTGAGTGATAAACTTATCCTTTAAGATTAGTTGGCCTTCAGTAGAGTCAGGTGACAGAGAAGTATGCTTCCCTTTGTCTCTTCGGAAAGGCAGTAGGATTTTCTTCGTTTCCCTGTTATAGTGGCTTCTTTCTAGTTTTCCTTAGCTCTTCTAGCATACAAGTTAGCAAATGTCTGCAGCACCAATCTTCATATTCTGATTCTGTGTCCCACTGAGGGTCTACACTGGGAACTGCCTGCTGGCCTGTGGGGAATTGTTCTTTCTTCTGTTGTCATCCTTTCATTGACCTGAGAGATACCAGAGATCGCCAAACTCTCGGGCTGCAGTCATGGCAGCACTTCTCTCATTTGGGGTTAGTGTCTGATTTAGCAGTAACATTATATCTCTACATGTCAGATCAAAGGATTGTCCTAACCCTTGTAAAACATCAATATAGCCATCAGGGTTATCTGA
>NW_012101406.1:120791-122922 GCF_000951045.1 Mandrillus leucophaeus | reverse complement strand
CTTAGGATAGCTCTGAACTGGTAGGTGTGCTCACAATGAGGTTTCCTCTAAAGGTTATTTTTTCTACTTTCTTCTGCTAGCAAAGCAGTTGCTGCTACAGATTGAATGCATTTGGGCTCTCCACCAGTTACTGGGTTAAGGATTTTTGATAGGAAGGCTACTGGTTGTCAGTGGTCTCAGTGCTTTCTGGCTAATCCCTTGTTCACACTGACAAGATAGTATTGGAGTATTATAGGGTCATGGAGAAGACCTTCAATGATCAATTATAGGATTTAAATTTACCCTGGCTTTTAAAGGAATAGGGTACACTTCTTTAACTAGTTGTATACTTTTTTTACTTTTTGGATTCTGGAAACAGTGGAAGGATGTTTGCTGTCCTCCCTGCTGGATTATAGTTATGGCAAATTGCCATGCTTCAATGTCTCCCTCCGCTCTAGTCTTTTGAATAGAATTTTGTACAGCACCACCAATTGCTCCAGGTTTTAATGTTGTAACTACAGGAGTTTTTGTTTTTTTTTTTTTTTTCTTTTGAGAGGAAGTCTCCTTCTCTCGCCCAGGCTGGAGTACAGTGGCGCCATCTAAGCTCACTGCAAGCTCCGCCTTCCAGGTTCACGCCATTCTCCTGCCTCAGCCTCAGGAGGAGAGGGGACTACAGGCACCCGCCACCACGCCCGGCTCTTTTTTTTTTGTAATTTTAGTAGAAACGGGGTTTCACCGTGTTAGCCAGGAAGGTCTCAATCTTCTGACCTCGTGATCCACCTGCCTAGGCCTCCCAAAGTGCTGGGATTACAGGTGTGAGCCACCGTGCCCGGCCAGGAGCAGTAAGTTTTGTAGCTAATTCATCTTCTCATCCATTAAGGGGAGAGACAAGGTGGCCTTTCACTGAACTCAGCAGGTGGAGCAGACAGGCTAGGAAAACATTTTCAGTTTCCCTTTTAATTTCTTCCATTTCCAGTGCCTCACATTCAGAATCTGGAGTTAGTTTACACTCGTCCTCTTCCTCATCTGAATCTGCCTCATCATCTGTTTGAAAAGGCTCAAGAGCTGCTTTTATTAGCGCCTACATTGACCAAATAGACTGGAATTTTTGCGCCTTTTTTTTTTTTTTAAATCTCTGCCAATTCTCTCCTATTCATCTAACTCCATAGTCCCTTGTTCCAGGAACTATGGGCAAAACTGCTTTACTGCACTGAAGAGTAGTAACAAATTCCGAGTACTAAATGTCACTCCCCCTCTTCGTAATAAATGACTTAAGAACTTTAAGCAGGACGTCTGCTTTCACTTTGTCCCATTTTTACCCTGATTCTTCTGAGCATTCAGCTTTCCTGCCGAGCTTTTTTAAGACATCCTCGGTGTCATTTGACTGTGCATCCTCCGCGTTCACATGCTCTGTCGTTCCTTCATGGGAGTCTTTGTTGCCCCCACGTTGAGTGCCGGGAATGTTGGGGTGATCACACCCAATACCAGGTCATGGGGGTGACAAAGTCTGGTGGAGTGAAAGGATTGAGAAAAAGACAGTTTGAGAGAGAAATGTGAGACACCGGGAGGCTATTGCTTTCGTGGAGACTGCGAAGGCCCCGAGCTCTGGGATCCCACAGTATTTATTGGTAATCCAACAAAGAAATAGATGGTAAGAATGTGGAGGTCAAAAGGGCACGTTGCATTAAGCACATGATTTACAGTTGTGATGGTTTAGCATTTATATGGAACATGTTCTGCTACTTTAGATAATGGGAATAGGAGCCTAGGAACCTAGGAGCAAGGAGCCAGCAAGTCTAGACACATTCTAGAGGACATTATGCAAGCCCTGCCTCAGTTTCCCTCCCAACACTCAGCTTTTTTCCCAACAGCAATTGCACTAAGAGTTAGCACTAGAATGACACAAATAAAGAAAGGAGGAAACATGCAACCAAACCAGGGGAAAAAAAAAGTGAAAGTGAAATATCACAAATTGTATACTTCCTATCATTTTTTATTATAATAACTTAAAGACTGTCATTGTATTTTTATCTGTGTAGTTTTGTAAACATACCTATTCTATAATAATAGATACAGAATAACAAGGTAAAATCTACCCTATTTCATGTTATATATTAGCTTGTTCATTTTTAATTTTTATATCTTCTTTATA
>NW_012101406.1:117410-119391 GCF_000951045.1 Mandrillus leucophaeus | reverse complement strand
CCTTTTTTATCACTTTGGATTTGTTTTTTCTCTATTTAAAATTGATACATAATAGCTGTACTCATTTCTGTGGCACTTGTGATAATTTGATAGAAGCATACAATGTGTAATGATCCAATCAGGGTAGTTGGGATATCCATAACCTCAAACATTTATCCATTGTGTTGGAAACATTCTAAATGTTCTATTTTAGCTATCTAAAAATACACAATACATTGTTGTTCACTATGGTCACCCTACTGTGCTATCAAATATTAGAACTTATTCCTTCTCTCTAACTGTATGTTCATACCCATTAACTAACCTCTTTTCACCCTCTTCACCCTTCCCAGCCTTTGGTAATTGTTATTCTACTTCCATGGGATCAATTTTTTAGCTTCCATATATTAGTGTGAGTACATGTGATATTTGTTTTTCTGTGTCTGGCTTACTTCACTAAACATAATGCTCTCCAGTTCCACCCCTGTTGCTGCAAATGTCAGTATTTCATTATTTTCTTATGGTGGAACAGTATTTCACTGTGTATATATACCACATTTTCTTTATTCATTCATCCATTGATGAACACTTAGATTACTTCCAAGTCTTAGCTATTGTAAACAGTGCTGCAACAAATGTGAGAGTGCAGATATCTCTTTGATACACTAATTTCTTTTCTTTGGGGTATATTTCCAGGAGTGGGATTGCTGGGTCATGTGGTATTTCTAGTTCTGATTTTTTTGAGGAACCTTCATACTGTTTTCCATAGGGGTTGTACTAATTTTCATTCTTATCAACAGTATGCAAAAATTCTCCTTTCTCTGCATGCTCATTAGCATCTGTTATTTTTTGTCTTTTTGATAATAGACATTTTAACTGGGATGAAATTATGTGTGTGTGTGTGTGTGTGTGTGTCTGTGTGTATATATATATATATATTTTTTTTTTTGAGATGGAGTCTCGCTCTGTCGCCCAGGCTGTAGTGCAATGGCGCTATCTCAGTTCACTTCAACCTCTGCCTCCCAGGTTCAAGTCATTCTTCTGCCTCAACCTCCAGCATAGCTGGGATTACAGGTACCTGCCATCATGACCCGCTAATTTTTATATTTTTAGTAGAGATGGGGTTTCACCATGTTAGTCAGGCTGGTCTTGAACTCCTGACCTCAGGTGATCCACCTGACTCGACCTCCCAAAGTGCTGGGATTATAGACGTGAGCCACCATGCCTGGCCTGAAATTATATTTCATTTTGGTTTTGATTTGCTTTTCCCTGATGATGAGTAATGTTGAGCATTTTTTCATATACCTGTTGGCCATTTATATGTCTTCTTTAGAGAAATGTCAGATCTTTTGTCCATTTTTTAACAATTAAATTATTTGTGTTTATTGCTATTGTTTGAGTTACTTATTCTGTTTATTAATCCATTGCCACTTTTATTTGAGATAGTAATGGAGATAACCAGAGCAACTGAAAGAGAAAAAAATAGACAAGAGAATAAGACAACAAGCAATAGACAAGAGAAAAAAATAAAGGACATCCAAGTTAGAAAGAAAGAAATCAAATTGTCCTTGTTTGCAGACAACCTGATCTTATGTTTAGAAAAAACTAAAAACCCTGTCCAAAAAAATATCCTTTTAGAACAGACAAATGAATTCAGTAAAGTTGCAGGAGAAAAATTAACATACAAAAATCAGTAGCATTTTTATATACCAACAGTGAACAACCTGGAAAAAAAATCCAGAAGGCAATTTCCTTTACAATAGCTAAAAATTAAATCCCTAGGAAAAACAATAACCAAAGAAAAGAAAGATAGAATTAAATTATAAAACATGAAAGAAACTGAAGACGATAATGAAAAATAGAAAAATATCTAATGTTCATGGATTAGGGGAAGGATTAATGCCATTAAAATGTTCATAGTATCCAAAGTGATCTACAGATTCAATGCAATCTCTATCAAAATACTAATGGCGGCCGGGCACAGTGGCTCAAGCCTGTAATC
>NW_012101406.1:109910-115605 GCF_000951045.1 Mandrillus leucophaeus | reverse complement strand
GATTCACCTGCCTCAGCCTCTGGAGTAGCTGGGATTAGAGGTGCCTGCCACCTCGCCCGACTAATTTTTTGTATTTTTAGTAGACAAGGTTTCACCATGTTAGCCAGGATGGTCTCAATCTCCTGACCTCGTGATACGCCCGCCTTGGCCTCCCAGGATGCTGGGATTACAGGCGCAAGCCACTGCACGGGGCCTTTTGCTTGTTTGTTTGTTTGTTTGTTTTGAGACAGTCTTCCTCTTTCATCCATGCTGAACTGCAGTGACTAGATCATAGCTCATTACAGCCTCGAACTTCTGGAGTCAAGTGATCCACCTGAGTCCCCTGAGCAGCTGAGATTACAGGCATGCACCACTACACCCAGCAAATTATTTTTCGTTTTGTTTTGCTTTTTGTAGAGATGGGATCTCACTATGTTGCTCAGGCTACTCTCAAACTCTGGGCTCAAGCAATCCTGCTGCCTTGGCTTTCCACAGTGCTGAGATAACAGTCGTGAGCCATTGCTCCTGGCTCCTATTTTTCAAAATGGAAAAACCAAAAAGACCATTAGAAATTTCTTTTCAGGACATGTGAAAATACTCTTAACTATTGACTCCTACAAATGGTAATCAGAATAAGTTATCCATCAAAGGAAGTTACTATAGTGAGTAAATCCCCCTCTTTGCCAGAGTCCTAAAGGAGTCTCAGAAGGGGAACTTCATGAGAAGATACTTGAAGAGTCTTTGTGTCTAGATTCAGGTAGTTTAAAGTAGGTTATTTAAAGATGAAGATTGATTGGAATAAGACAAAATTTAACAGATACCAAGTTAGGAATTGTGGACATCAGTTTAATGTCTTGAAGTGAGTCTTTATTGGTAAACTGTGGTTTGACTAGCAAGCTACTTGCTCCTGTGAACAAATGGTTTGATCTGTATTAATAGTTTGGAGGTTTCTACTCTTTCCCCCCCAAAAACAGTGAAATTATTATTTTGTACATTATCTTCCTGGAGAATGATTTCTTAGAATAATGATATATTCCTGTTGGTCTATGTGGTCTTTTTTCTCAGTCTTGTTAATTAAAATACGTACATGAAGGTGGTCTTTGTTCTTTGTGTCTATTCTTTTCATACTCACAAGTTTGTTCCCAGTCTTTTGTAATTTAAGGGCTCTAATAGAAAAAAGAACTTTAAGTAATTTAAATGTGAAGCAATAAGAAGAGTAAGCCTATAGTTAGTATGAAGTAAGAAGACCATTAATTTGTAATGAATGCTTGGATACATTCAGCAGTTTTATTAATAGCAGACTAACAAAAAATATTTTTACACAGACAATGTAGTAGCACTTGTGAAAGTTCCCTGTCACCACAACTGTTAATTATATTCTGCAACAAGACATAGTATTTCTTTTAGACAAAATGATAAAATGATTTGATTATAACCAATGATTATTGGTAATAATCTTATCTTGTTAAAATACAAACTACTTCCAATTTGGAAACAAATCCAGGAATTTAATTAGAAGTTGGAAGCCTTTGAGGGATATAAAAGGTTTACTGTTGCTAGAATGTTGAACTAAAATGCAGGAATGTTTGAGATTGTATAATTTCAGGAGCAGGTTGGGGATAGAAATCGTTTCACTTAAGGCTGATTTTGTTTTTCAACTTATTTTCTCTTCATGTATTGCTACTATATGTACACATGCAAACCATCATATAATCAAAAAGAATTCCCCTCGATGTACTTCATGTTGTAGATCACAGAGAAATGACACACAGCCCTTGCCTATCATTCATATACTTCAAGGTCCAAAGCTATTTCTGCATTTGTTCTGTTATAAGTGATGCAACTGGACCCTGTAGTCCACAAAATTTGCTGGGAAATTACATGATGAAAGTACTACATTGATGTCATCATGTGAAGTTTATTATCTTAATGCATTCTGCTTACTCAATCTTATTAAACAACAAGAATTGGCTGTGCTCAAAAAAGCTTTCCAGTAGTCTAACGACAGAAGTTTACCTCTTCTCTTCATATCCCAAACTTATAACACCTCCCCCTAGTTCCACACATGAAACTGTCTAGACACAGTTAATGTGTCCATGAAGCTATGCATGTTTGGTCTGATATGTTAAAATTTGCTCCTTCACTCTTACCACACTTTCTTTTTTAATATTTTTTCTTGCTCCCGCTAGTGTAACACAGCCCTCTCTGTGCTGTGAAAGGAACTTAACTCTTCAAAATATGATACTACCTTTTAGAATATAATTTGCAAACTATATACTTACATACAGGTACTTACGGTGAACTAAATTACAGATTGTGGTTTTAAACATCTCGGACTAGGCAGCAAGTGCATCAGATCATGACTCTGGTTCTGTTATTTAGACAGAGACAATAGCAGATTTCTAGCCAGGAGGATAAGAGCAGCTTCTACAGACACATGAGTGCTAAGGAGACAGCAACATTCTTCTGAGTTTAAATGTATTTTTCATCTCTGATATACAGCAGTCTGGAAATCTACTGACACTTTAATTATAATAATTATTGTTATATGAAAACAGTGTTAGAGAAGAATTGTGTGTTTGGCTAAGATGCTGGAATACAGGAGTGGACCTTTTGATTTAAAAAAAAATACCCTTTGACTGTTTGTTCTAGATATTTTTTATTTACATTTTGGTAGTTCTCTTCATTCCTGTTGAATGTGTCTAAAAGTATATGAGTCTTTAAAAACGAAAGTAGATCACCTAGTTTCCCAAAAGGCTAAAAACAAATTGGGGAAAGAGCACTTGCTGAGAGAGTGTAAAGGCTAATCCAGTTCTTCTTTCTGTTCCTCTTGAACTTTGAGCAAAACTAGAGGACCAAGTCAGCTTTTTCTCTACCTGAGTGAAGGTAACAATGCAAAGAAAAATTTGAATTACTCTTTGTAATCAACTCATAATTACCATGAACAGGAGAAATAATACTAGGCAAGACAAGATCATAGTAACTGGAGGACTTTTAACCTCCCTACTTTTTAAGATCTTTGAGTCAAACATGCCTTTTGAGAGACTGAAATGAAAAACGAAAGAGAGAGTGAACGAGAAGGAGAAGGTCACTGGCCTCAATTTCTTTCATTAATTTGCTTACCGTAAAAATGAATTAAGTGGAAATGACTGACAAATGTTATTTGTGAATGCTTTAGATCTTATTCATATGTTGTTGTTTTGTTCTTGTTTCTTTGACCCTTAATGTCATGATTTCATGTGATTACTAATTGAATATCTGCACACTAAAAGCCTTAGATCATAGAATCTTAAGATTACCAGGTTGTTGTTGTTGCTCACTATTGTATATTTGCTGAGGATGATTTAAAAAAAAATAAACACATAGGTCTATTTACACCTACTAATAGTTAGATTAAATATACATATTTGTGTTAATTAAAGGCATTTTAAATTTATTCCTCTTTGAAAATACCCAGATTTATGGGAAACATTTATTTCAGACATGGATTGCATAATAATATTTTACAAGCTGAGTATCTTGATAGAAATGACTTCATAGTGCTCAAATTTATTTGGTAAGTCTAGCTAGCTTAAAATATATGAAGTATCTACAATTAAAGTAATGATCTAAATATTTACAAAAGAAGTTATTAGCCAACATATAATTAATTTTTAGTGTAACTTATTTAAATGTCTACATGTTTTTCTAATGTTTTATCCAAGCATCTCTCCATATGTGAGAAAAAGAATATTGTGCCTCTATCACGTTCATTTATTGCCATCAGTCATCCATTTGAAATTGTGAAAGAAGTCAGCATAAAGGAAGGCAAATTCTGGCTTCTTTGCTTTCATGCTTCATGGACCCTGAAACTGTCCAATCATTGGTCATTCATTTCCCATGCCTCAGATCCTGCTTTTCAAGAGATGAATGAACTCATACTGACATAATTTATTCTTTTGGAGTCTCTATGTAAAACCATGTACTCTCAAGTCAAAAAAGTACAGAACAACATTTTGCACTAATAATCACAACAGTAATATGATTTTTGTTTTTAAGGAATTTAGTAAAGAAAAATGTCTGCCCTAAAATATATATGCTTAGAAATTCTAGAATATCCAGATCTTTAACTCTGAAACATACATTCTAACATAACTTTTTTACAAAGACGGCAAATTTAAACTCAAAAAGTGTGTTGTTATACATAACACCTACAGTTTTATGTTGAAGTCTCAGGGTTCAATATGCAAATGCACAACTTTAGGGCTCCAAAGATTATGCAACTTCTGCTAATCTGATACCAAGGTAGCCTAGACTTGAATTTGAGGTTGCTAATAAGTAGGTGGTGACAAGGGATAAGATTTATTGAATCCTTCAGTTTCAATTTCCCCATTATAAGATTCTTTGATATGGTGATTTTTAAGCATTGTACAATGTACATTTAGGAGACAAATTGTATTCTTTCACATATCCATCATTAGACAAACGCCAAGGTGGATAGAAGGCCAGTATTTGAAACAAAACAAAACAAAAAAAACACCAAGTTTTTGTTAGGTCGTCAATGGATTAGGTAAAGAGAACACAAATAAAAACTGTCAATCTTATAAGCATTTCTTTATAACTCACCTTCGTTCATTTGAATTTCTAGGTAAATCAAATTTTATCTCTTAGCTTTATTCTTTTTATAAACATACGTGTGTGTAGTAGGACAAGTTCTTTCTTCCAAAAAAATAGTTGGAAAATATATTGTCTTCCCAATTGAATGTGTGTTTTTTTGCTAGTTGTACTTTGCAAAATAATTTGTCTGTGACCTTTTCCTTCCATGATGTGCATTCTTTATTTTCTGACAATACTTTAACAAAATCTTTAATATCTTACAAAAATGGATTAACATGGACAGCAGGATACGATAAAATAACATCATAAAATGTTTATATCAGGTACCTCCAAAAGTGCACATACACACATATAAACATGTACATAAACAAATACATACAGGTTCACATGAGAATATACAACTTGCCACATTGGCTATGATGTTTTCCCAGTAAAACCTCCAAAACCCAGAGATATCTGGACCATGATGTCATAATCTGTAAATAAATTTGACTTTGTATGTCAGTGTTGCTCACTTATTTTATAACCATTTTAAATATTTCTACTTTATCTTAAGTATTTAAATATTTTAATTTTTAAAAAGTTACAACATAAAACATTTCTATGCTTTCCTAAAAATACTAACTTTACAATTGATATTCGAAAGGGTAATGCATACAAAATAACTGTTAGAGCATTAAGTTTACGCACAAGAAGAATATTTTGATTTTACCTCCTCAGAAATATGGACAGGACCAGGGACAAGGTGTCTGTGTAATATACATTTGCAAAATCCTTCTTTGTATACTAATTTTCCAAATAAAGATTTTATTATGTGCATTAAGGACTTTGTATGTATATATATTTCAGTGTGGAATATAGGATATATCTTTTAGGTTATATATTTTAGTGCAGGCATTTTTCCTCTAATAAATATATGTATACACACCCCATTTTCTACCTATATCTCTTCAAGGACACAAACTTAACATTAATATCATAGTCATTTTAACATTCTATATTGAGGTTTCCTTTTCTATGAATCCTGTCATGAGCTGAACTATACAATTTTTTCTTAGATTCTAACTATAATTCATTACACTCTTGTGATTACTTTATAACACTTTTTTTCTTGATTTGC
>NW_012101406.1:98879-107885 GCF_000951045.1 Mandrillus leucophaeus | reverse complement strand
TTCTGTAGGTTGCCTGTTCACTCTGATAGTAGTTTCTTTTGCCATGCAGAAGCTCTTTAGTTTAATTAGATCCCATTTGTCAATTTTGGCTTTTGTTGCAATTGCTTTTGGTGTGTTGGTCATGAAGTCTTTGCCCATGCCTATGTCCTGAATGATATTGCCTAGGTTTTCTTCCAGGGATTTTATGGTTTTACATTTTACGTTTAAGCTTTTAATTCATCTTGAGTTAATTTTTGTGTAAGGTGTAAATCCAGCTTCAGTTTTCTAGATTTGACTAGCCAGTTTTCTCAGCAACATTTGTTAGATATGGAATCTTTTCCCCATTGCTTGTTTTTGTTAGGTTTGTCAAAAATGAGATGGTTGTAGCTCTATCATGTGATTTCTGAGGCCTCTGTTCTGTTCCATTGGTCTGTGTATTGTTTTGTTACCAGTACCATGCTGTTTTGGTTACTGTAGCCTTGTAGTATAGTTTGAAGTAAGGTAGCAGAATGCCTTCAGCTTTGTTGTTTTTTGCTTAGGATTATCTTGGCTATATAAGGGGTCTTTTTCAGTTCCATATGAAATGTGAAGTTGTTTTTTCTAGTACTATGAAGAAAATCAATGGTAGCTTAATGGGAATAGCATTGACTCTATAAATTACTTTGGACAGTGTGGCTATTTTCACAATATTGATTCTTTTGATCCATGAGCGTGGAATGTTTTTCCATTTGTTTGTGTCCTCTCTTATTTCCTTGAGCAGTGGTTTGTTCTTGGAGACCTACAAAGAGACTTAGACTTCTACACAATAATACTGGGAGACTTTCACACCTCACTGTGAATATTAGACAGATCAATGAGATAGAAAATTAACAAGGATATCCAGGACTTGAACTCAGCTCTGAACCAAGCAGACCTAATAGACATCCACAGAGTTCTCCACCCCAACTCATGGAATATACATTCTTCTCAGCACCACATAGCACTTATTCTAAAATCAACAACATAATTCAAAGTAAAACACTCCTCATCAAATGCAAAATAATGGAAGTCATGATAGCCTCTCAGACCACAGTGCCAACAAATTTGAACTCAGGATTAAGAAACTAACTCAAAACCACACAACTACATGGAAACTGAACAACCTGCTCCTTAATGACTACTGAGTAAATAACAAATTAAGGCAGAAATAAATAAATTATTTGAAACCCATGAAAATGAAGACACAATGTACCAGAATCTCTGGGACACAGCTAAAGTCATGTTAAGAGGGAAATTTATAGCACTAAATGCCCACATCAGAAAGCAGGAAATATCTAAAATCAATACCCTAATATCACAATTAAAAGAACTAGAGAAGCAAGAGCAAACTAATTCGTAAGCTAGCAGAAGACAAGAAATAACTAAGATCAGAGCAGAACTGAAAGAGATAGAGACACGGAAAACCCTTCAAAAAGTCAATGAATCCAGGAGCTGTTTTTCTTTTCCTTTCTTTTCTTTTTTTTTTTTTTTTAAGATTAACAAAATAGACTTCTAGCCAGACTAAACAAAAAGAAAAGAGAGAAGAATCAAATAGACACAATAAAAAATGATAGAAGGGATAACACCACTGACCCTACAGAAATACAAACTACCATCAGAGAATGCTATAAACACCTCTACACAAATAAACCAGAAAATCTAGGAGAAATGGATAAATTCCTGGTCACATACACCCTCCCAAGACTAAAACAGTAAGAAGTCAAATCTGTGAATAGACCAAAAACAAGTTCTAAAATTGAGGCAGTAATTAATAGCCTACCATCAAGAAAAGCCCAGGCCCAGACAGATTCACAGCCAAATTCTACCAGAGGTACAAAGAGGAGCTGGTACCATTCTTTCTGAAACTATTCCAAACAATAAAAAAGAGGAACTCCTCCCTAACTTATTTTGTGAGGCCAGCATCATCCTGATACCAAAACCTGGAAGAGACACAACAACACGAAAAAGAAAATTTCAGGCCAGTATCCCTGATGAACATCGATGCAAAAATCCTCAATAAAATATTGGCAAACAGAATCCAGCAGCACATCAGAAAGCTTATCCACCACAATGAAATCAGTTTCATCCCTGGGATGCAAGGCTGGTTCAACATATGCAAATCAGTAAACGTAATCCATCACATAAACAGAACCAATGACAAAAACCACATGATTATCTCAACAGATGCAGAAAAGGCCTTTGATAAATTTTGACACCTCTTTATGCTAAAAATACTCAAAAAATTAGGCATTGATGGAACGTATCTCAAAATAATAAAAGCTATTTATGACAAACCCATAGCCAGTATAATACTTAATGGGCAAAAGTTGGAAGCATTCCCTTTGAAAACTGGCACAAGACAAGGGGATGCTCTCTGTCAGCACTCCTATTCAACATAGTATTGTATTGGAAGTTCTGGCCAGGTCAATCAGGCAAGAGAAGGGAATAAAGGGTATTCAAATAGGAAGATAGGAAGTCAAAGTGTCTCTGTTTGCAGATGACATGATTGTATATTTAGAAAACCCCATTGTCTCAGCCCAAAATCTCCTTCAGCTGATAAGCAACTTCAGCAAAGTCTTAGGATACAAAATCAATGTGCAAAAATCACAATTCCTGTACACCAATAATAGACAAACAAAGAGCCAAATCATGAGTGAACTCCCATTCACAATTGTGACAAAGAGAATAAAATATCTAGGAATACAATACCTACGAATACCACTTAGGCATGTGAAGGGCCTCTTCAAGGAGAACCAGTCAGCTTCTAATGTTTAAATTATTTAATCTTTTTACCTTTTGTTTGTCTGTATTTGTCATTAAATTTATATTTATAATTTTAATATTTAATAATCAATTGACTTTCATCTTTTCTTATTTTATGTATGTCTTGCAAAATTATACCTGATAACTCAAAATTATGGAATTTATCTTGTTTCCAAATATTTCAGTGAAGAAAATTAATATTTCATAAATGTATTTTTGTTATTGTTGAAAAAATAATATTAGTAAGTTGCCAAGAGTTTAAAGAATCATCTATGTTTTTTCTCATGTATACCATATGTTCATGGCCCTTTTTTTTAAGGAAAAAAAAGGAACTGTATTTTGCTTTGTTTCCTTGTGATAGTTTAAAAGAATTTGTAAAGAACCCTTTGGCGCTTACACAGTTTGATCATATTATTATCTGCTATATTAATGCTTGTTTACAGCACAGCACAGCTACATCACATTATGTTCATTTATATAAACTATAGATTCTTTTCTCAAATTTTGTCTAAAGCATTTCTCTATGATTAACTTGAATAGTCGAGTCAACACTTTTGGAATGTCTGTTATGCTCAGAGCACGATGATACCTGCTGCAAGTACTGAGCCTAACTTGATTAATATAATATTGTTGAAGAGATAAAACATTTATATATGCATTTGTTTGGTTGTTTTATAGCTCAAGAGAGTTCATTTTCAGAATTGCATAGTAAAATAGAATTATGTTCACAGAAATGGGTAAATCTCTCTTATCTGTGCATGGATTATGGGATATGCATAATTCTAAAAAATCATTTCAAACCATTTACATTTCAGTTTGGAATATTTAGTACTATTTGAAGCTGTAGAATAAACAATAATCTGATATATATTTTGCTTGAATTAAAGCTAGAATTGTCTGCCTTGTCTGGGAAAACTTGTATTATAGACAAAGGCAAGGATGTTCTTTGTGTACTGAAGGAAGTCATCTTAGAGAATTAAAAATTCAGCATGAAAATAAGAGGTATGTCCCCCCCATTTATGATTTAATTGAAGAAAAGACAAATTCTTAACACAGCTGACTTGGATGCACTGATAGTAATCAATGTTGTAATTATACTGGCTAGATGACAATTTATGGATTGCATTTCCTGATTTGTCATTTGCCATTATGTTTGTGCTATTTATCAAAAATCTTATTTTCACAAAGCTCTTGTATATATAAAAAAGCTATAGCCTGCCCTGTTTCTAAATCTAATCCTACAAAGTAATATACTTTCCAAAAACTTAACTGTTTTACATATTTATGAATTTCTCACAGGCCCCCTAAGGGATTCATTTCTCAATTGTGTCATAAGACACTACAGTATAATGCTTGGCTTATTTTCCCATCAAGTATTGTTCTACAGTTACATGGTGTTTTCTATTTGTTGTTGTCTAGAGCAACCTGAGGATGTAGCATTGACCCAGCCTGCTCAATGTGCAGGACTCATGCCTGCAAGCACTTGGACTCGTAAGACTTATCACTGTGTGTTTCTGTGTCATATCAGCAAGCTCATCTGCAGAAATACATTCTGACTGAGTAACCCTGAGGTAGACAATGCTTAATTCTCCATTTCAAAACCTTACAGAAATGGAAAAATGATTCCACTGGAAGGCATCCATCCTGTGAGCACCCTATTATCCTAATGCAGTGTTTACTCTGTTACTGGTTTCAGTTATCCTTACACAGTTTGATAATCATTTGTGAAACCAGCCTGGTGTATAATTTAGCACTGGTTCATAGTATGTTTATGATTGGTTTTAACATGATACCTATGGATTTGCTTCTATCTTTTTGCCTACTTTGTCTATTCTCTTATTTTGAGAAAATATACTTAAAATAATGTAATTGAAGAAAAAATATTGAACATTAAAATATATTGGTTAAAAATATTCTAAACCTTATTTTAGTAATTACCAATTAGCAATTTATTGAAATTAACGTATATACACACATACAGACACACAAAGAGAGAGAGGGGGAGGTGCCATCAACAGTGTGTGTTTGAAAATGATCATGTATAATTGTCTGTAAGATATGATGTAATTATATTAGGAAAGCATATTAAGAAATTCAAACTTTCTTGAAAGTGAAATAATCAAATTTACCATTTAGTGTTCTACATTTCCATATATATTTATAAGATATTCAATGAAAACAAAATTTAGACATATTTACTATAAAATAAAATCTTCATTGAAAAATTTTTTTTATATTAGCTGTGTTTAAAATGACAGGTATTTTGAAAAAAATAAAAATAAACAAGCCTAAAATTTCTGTAGGCTTAATATTTAACTGGCTTTAAAATTATATTTTCTACATAAATCTAGGGGATATATTTTATATACTGTAATATCATTACAAAAATATCAGCATTAATATTATATTTTCTTATTTGTCTTCATGATAACAATTGACTTTAATACAAATATATTGAGTTGAATTATTTTTAATTTCATAACTTAATCAATGAATAAATATTGTTTGTACTATATGTCAAGATACTTTCTTTAACATAATGTACTCTGAAATTTTAGAAAAATAGTATCAAAGTCATAAATTCATTAGTGTTAACACTGATATATTTGCTCTTTTATTCTTTTCTACTTGCATCTTGTTTTAGTATCTTTCAGGGATGAAACTGCTGAAAATCTGTTGTACACCATGCCAAAATGCTTTCAGGGTTCATATGTAATAATGGGTTTTAAAATTTTCTTTCCGAAGGTTTATTTTTGGTCTTGATTATATGTAGATTTTTCTATTTCATATATTTAAGACATTTTAATGTAAACATATTTAGAAAAAGACCTTTTCAGTTGATTTTACATTTGATTTGAGAATTATGCCATGGTGTGTACATTTGAAGGATATTTGATTTGATAATATACATATGTTTCTATTTATGGATAAATTTTCCTTCTAGCATGATTTGCATTTAAATGAATTAAATTTGTATAATTATATATGTGTATGTAATGCACTTATATATCCATACATGCATAATCATTTATATTGTTTATAATCATCATGTCTATGTATATACATGCATATGTACGTGTACATATGCATGCACATATGTTTGTGTGTATATAGTGTCTTAGGACTGCCATGAACAAATTACCACAGACGTGGTAGTGGTAAAAATCAAGTTTAGCCTAAAGCTACCTCCTTACATATTTTAAGTTTGGCCTAAAGGTTTCTCTGTACATTGTGAACTATAACAAGTGAAGTTGTAAACAGACCGTAGCCTATACTTATGCCAATCACTGAGTTTTGACCAATCAAATGTAGCCAACTGTTCAAACAGTGTTTAAATAAGCCATACAGTGAGCTGTAACCAATCTGGCTGTTTCTGTACCTCACTTCCATTTTTTGTACTTCACTTTCCTTTTTTTATTCATAAATCCTCTTCCACCATGTGGTTGTGCTGGAGTCTCTGAACATACTCTGGCTTGAGAGGCTGTCCATTCACAAATGGTTCATTCCTCAACTAAATGCTTTTAAATTTAATTCGGCGGAAATTTTTCTTTTGTCATACTTAAAAGGACAGTTCTGAAAGCTAGATGTCGGAAATCAAGATGTCAACAAGGTTGGTTTCTTCTTAAGTTTTTGAGGAAGAATCTGTCCCATGCCACTCTCCCAGCTTTTGGTGGCTACTGACAATCTTGGTGTTCCTTGGCTTGTCAACACACTTTTCAATCTCTGCCTCTGTCTTCACATAGCATTCTCCCCTGTGTTTCTGTTTTTCTCCTTAAGAGGACAGACGATATGATACAAGATCATGATATGGTTAAGTAATATCCAGTATACAGCCCACACTGATCTAATATGAGATCCCCATCTTAAATGAAGCCGTTACTACAAAGTCCCTGTTTCCAAATAACATCACATTCACAATTACTGTGGACAGGATTTCAACAAATCTTTCCAAGAAATTCTCTTCAGCCCACACTGTTTGTGTATGCATATGCATATATACACCTATATAACAATTCACTTTAATAATAAATAACAAGTTTCCATCTGTCTGTCACAAAAGTCTGTGTCATTATCACATACTGTTTTATTTACACTGCTTTAACTATTAACTAAATACTAACTTAGTACTAACTTGGTTATGTCAGTGTTTCAGAGCATTATATCTTAAATAAATTTTGAATACAATCAGTTAAAAATAATATACAATATTTTAACAATAAAAAATACACAATTTATTTTAACAATAAAATTCATGAATTAGAGAATTCTTCAGTATTTGAAATTTTAAAGAATGCCAATTAATTGCAAACATTAGTTTTAAGACTAGGTGGATACCTAGCATTCATGTAATGTTAATATCTAACTTTACAAAATGTCAAATTATAATAAAAACATTTTATTTTAAACATAAAAATGACATTATTCATAAATACAGTAGACTGATAGGACTAAACAGAATGGCCTGAAAAAGCTCAGAAGTATCACCCAATTCAAAAGTAAAATAACTTACCTATAGGAGGCCAGGCATGGTGGCTCACGACTGTAATCCCAGCACTTTGGGAGGCTGAGTCTGGAGGATTGCTTGAGAGTCCAGCAGTTCAATACCAGCCTGGGCAACATAGTGAATCCCCATCTTTACAAAAAAAACCCACAAAAATTAGCCAGGTATGGTGGCATGCACCTGTAGTCCCAGCTATTTGGGAGGCTGAGGAAAGTGGATTGCTTGATCCCAGGGAAATTGAGGCTGCAGTGAGCTCTGGTTGCACCACTGCACTTCAGTCTGGCTGACAGAGTGAGACCCTGTCTCAAAATAAATAAATAAATAAATAACATAACCACATTTATAAAGTTAGGTTATAAAACAATAAAACATGCTTTATCTCTCTCCAAATCTCCACAAGCAATATTTTTGTTTATATTCCAATATTAGTAAGAAGGGTGAAGAGGAACACTGAGAAGACCTACTCTTAAACTCTTGTTAATGTCTTTCTAGATATGATTTTTATTATGAAAATTTATAAACATACAACAATGTTGAAATAATTTTACAATGAACACTAATATATCCATTATCTAGATTCTATGAATAATATTTATTACATTCATTTAATCACACGTATATCAATTTGCCTTCTATCCATCTATCAATTTTGTTAATTTTTGATGCATTTCAAAATGAATGTAAATATTTGTGTATTTCCCTCAGTACATCTTTATGATAACATTAGTCAAAGGTCAGTATTTATTACTGTTTTCTTTAATTTGATATAAAGTTTACATAAAATGTCATGCACATTTCATAAATATATATTTGAGTTTTGAATACATTTACTCTTATAACCATATCTCTACAGGTGTATAACACTATCATCACCCTAGAAAGTTATTTCGTGTTTCTTCTTAAAGGTTATTTTGGTTCACTTCCCAATCCCAACTCTCTGGAAGTCTGTCTTCTATTTTACTTCTTCTATAGATTAGATTTGCTTCTTCTAGAATTAAATTTATATTAAATCTTACAAAGGGTTCTCTTTTGAATAATACTTTCTTCGCTCAGAATAAAGTTTTTGAGATTCATCCATGTTGTTGCAAGTATCATTAATTCATATCTTACAATAAACAATTTATACGTATTCCAAGTCATAGATATCCAAACTCTTTCTAAATTTTGGCTGTTCTCAAGAAAATGTCTATGAACTTTCTCATGGAAGTTTTATATAATATATATATATTCCTGAGTTTAGGAGAACTCAGAAGTCAGAAGTCCAGGATATGCAGATATTTCTTTATTAGTGTAAATTAGGACTCTGCAAGGAAGGTAGGGGCAAAGAGTTGGACAACTCAGAAAGAACAACTATAACTGATTTGCTAAGACTCTAAAATGACCTTGAAGACATGAAGATAGACAGGATCATCAGTCTATTGAAGGTCCTTTCAGTCCCATGATCAAAATGTAAGAGGACTCATTACATTTAAAAATTTTTCTTACATTTTGTGAGGAAATTAACAATAATATTTTCTTAATAAAACAATGTATATTTTTTATTTTATTTTTATATTAAGACAATGCATATTAAGACAATGTATAAGACAATGTATATATTTGCCTTTTAAATAACAAATTTCTCCATTAAAAAGAACCATGTCATTTAACATATTAAGTCGCTACATAGGTTCTACAAAATTTATATGGTCTGAATTATTTTAAGATTTTTTGGCATTATACACTGAGTTTTTCCAACTAATTTT
>NW_012101406.1:71880-98829 GCF_000951045.1 Mandrillus leucophaeus | reverse complement strand
ATCTTATATAATATATATTTATTATGTATTTTGATAAATACCTAGGATAAAACCATGGATTTATAGAGAGATGCGACCCATATTTAATTTAAAATAACTTCCATATCTGCATTGTTGTACCATTGTATTCTACTACTAGTGTGTAAGGTGGCTTCATATCTTTGCTAACTTTTGGCATTATCAGTTCAATTTCAGTCATTCTCTAGGTTATCTGTTTACACTTATACTATATTTAGGATCTGAGGAACTGTCAAGGCACTGTCAAACATACTTTACTACTTTATAATACAGCCAGCAATGTATGAGAGTTCAAATTTCTTCACACCCTTGCCAACAATTGTTATTACCTGTGTGTGTGCACTTGTTTTTCTTTTTTTAATTAGAGCCGTCGTTATGGATATGAAGTGGTATCTCCTGGTTTTTATATGAATTTATCTGATGACTAATGATGTTCAGCAGCCTTTCATTTTTAATTAATTATTTGAATATTTACTTTGGAGAAATGACTGTCTAAATGTTTTCAATAATTTAAAGCTTAGTTTAAAATTGGATTGTTTTGACTTTACATAATTAAATTGTAAGAGTTTTTTATATATTTTGGTAAATTTCCTTATTAAATACATAATTTGCAAATATTTTCTCCCATTCTGCCTGTTGTCTTTTTTACTTTTTTGATACTATCTTCATAAGGTAGTTCTATGTTAAAGTTCATATTAAAGCTCATATATAAAGTTCATATTAAAATTAAACATGTGTTTCTGTTTCTCTGTAGCCTTGCCAACATCTGCTCTTGTTTTGTTTTTGATACTAGCCATTCTGACTTATGTTAGATAATAGCTAATCATAGTTTTGATTTGCATTCCTGTGATGATGAGTGATGTTGAGCATGTTTTTATATGTTTATTGGTTGCTTGTATGTCTTCTTTTGAGAAGTATTTGTTCATGTCCTTTGCTCACTTTTGTGCTGTTGTTGCTGCTGTTGATTTAGAACTTATAGACTCTGGATAATAGACCTTTGTTGAAAGTATAGTTTGCAAATATTTTCTTCCATTCTGTAGGTTGTCTGTTTATGCTGTTGTTAGTTTCTTTTGCTTTGCTGAAACTCCTTAATTTAATGAGGTTCCACTTGTCAATTTTTGTTTTTGTTGCACTTTCTTTTGTGGACTAAGTCATAAATTATTTGTCCAAAAGGGTATTTCCTAGGTTTTCTTTTAGGATTTTTCCAATTTGAGGTCTTAAATTTATGGCTTTGATCCATCTTGAGTTAATGTTTTCATATGGTGATAGGTAGTGGTGCAGTTTCATTCTTCTGTATATGGTAAACCAACTTTCCCAGCACCATTTATTGAATAGGAAGTCCTTTCTCCATTGCTAATTTTTGTCAACTTTGTGGAAGATAAGTAATGCTATTCCATTAATCTACATTGTCTATTTTTCTACCAGTACCATGCTGTTTTGGTAACTGTCATTTTGTAATATAGTTTGAAGTCAGGCAGTATGCCTCTGGCTTTGTTCTTTTTGCTTAGACTTGTTTTGGCTATTTGGGCTCTTTTTGGGTTCCATATAAATTTCAGCATAGTTTTTTCTAATTATGTAAAAAGTGATGTTGGTAATTTGATAGGAGTAACATTGAATCTATAGGTTGCTTTGGATAGTATGAACATTCTAACTACATTTATTATTCTAATCCATGAGCTTGATTTTTTTTTTTTTCATTTGTGACATCTATGCTTTCTGTCAGCACTGTTTTGTAGTTCTCCTGATAGCAACCTTTCACCTCTTTTGTCAGATGTGTTCCTAGGTGTTTTATCATTTTGTGGTTTTTGTCCACTTTTTAATTAAGTTGTTGTATATGTTAGATATGACTACTTTATCAGACATGTGTTTTGCAAATATTTTATCTCAGTTGTGACTTGTATTTTCATTCCCTTAACACTATCCTTCACAGAGCAGAAGTGTTTACAATTTTAATGAAGTCCAACTTGTCTATTTTTTTATGGATCTTGCTTTGTGTTATATCTAAACACTCATTACCAAACCTAAGGTTACATAGATTTTCTCACATTCTATCTTTAAGAAAGTTGAAAGATTTGCATTTACATTTAGGTTTATAATCTATTTTGAGTTAGTTCTTACAAAAGATGTGAGATCTGTGTTTATATTCTTTTTTTTTTTTTTTTGCATGTGAACATTTAATTTTTCAGCACCAATTGTCAGATTTCCATTTCTCTTCTGGCAAAGATGAGTTGACTGCTCTAGTGTGGGTGTTATTTTGAGCTCATTTTTCTATTCCATTGGTCTTTTTGTGTATACTTTTGTTAAGACCACTCTGTTTTTATTACTCTAGCTGAATAGTGAGTCTTATAGTCTTACTAGTCAGTCATATAGTATCAGTTCTCTGACTTTGTTATTTTTTTCCAAAATTGTGTTGGTAATTTAGAGTCCTTTGTTTCTTTGTATAAACTTTAAAATAGTTTGTTGATATACATAAAGTAAATTGCTGATATTTTTGTTGAGATTGAATTGCATGTATAGATGCAATTGGGGAGAAGGGCATCTTAAACAATATTTAGTCTTCAAATTCATGAACATGAAATATCTCCACTGATTTAGAGCTTTGATTTATTGTATTACAATTGTTTAGATTTCCCCATATACACCCTGTACATATTTTGTTAGATTTCTTCCTCCTTCTCTTCTTCCCTCTCCTTCTCTTTCACCTTCTTGTTCTCCTTCTTCTTTTTGGAGATAACAAAAACTGTGCTGTATGTTTTATTTTAGTTTCCAACTCCTCAAAAGCAATTGGCATTGTATATTACATATGTATCCTATGCCTTTATTATAATAACTGATTACGTCTAAAAATACTTTTTCAGATTTCTTTGAAATTTTTAAATATATGTTAAAGTGATCTAAATATTACCTGAGAAGGAACCTGGACTTCTATGTTTGAGTCTTTGTGGACAAACCATAACCTAACTTAATAGGTAGACAAGAATGAAAACCTTACTTAGGAATATGTGCCTGTAACAGTAACTGAGACTTGGTCAGTCCCAGCAGCCTTACTTCAACCAGTCATATACTGCTGAATGTTCAAACCATGTCCAGACAAGGTAAACGCTGAGCTGCAACCAGTTCAGCTGTTTCTGAACCTCACTTTTCATTTTTGTAAATCACTTCTGTTTTGTTTGTTTGTTTGTTTTTGTTTGTTTGTTTGTTTTGTCTATAAACTTGTGACCACAAGGCATCCCTTGAGTCTCTCTCTGGATCTTTTGTGATTTTGGGGTCAACTCAATTCATGAATTGTTCATTGCTCAATTAGACTCCTTTAACTTTAATTCTTCTGAAGTTTTTCCTTCATTAGATGATGTCAGAAGTGAGATCCAAAATAGAGGTTCTAATGAACTCCAGGAACACCAAGTGACCAAACAAGGTACCTGCTGGACTCTCTTGTGTCCGCTGATCTTTCAGGGCAGCTGGGGATTGTGGTTAAGTTTTCTCTCAGATTCTGAAACTCCATGAATTTGTGCTTTGAGCTCTCTGAGTTTCTTTGAGCAAATTTCTTTTCCACACTGGGTTTGGAAGTTGTGACAGAAACTGGACTGGGTCTAGGACTGGATTATATCTGATAATTAAGTGGGTTGGATCCAGTTAGAGGTCTCTTACATCTGACTAGGTTAGAAAGAAATTGGCAGCAAATGGTAACATTGCAAGAATTGTAAAATTTGGCTTTTGGAAATTCTCAGGGATTTTTGTGTTCTACCTCTTTGTTTCATTTTTCTTGTATGCTTAGGTAGGAAAAAAAAAATCATTGGCAAGGAAAAGGGAAAGGAAACCCAAGAGCAAAGACACTATCTCAAGTAAAAATGGAATATTTAATTTCTGAAGAACTGAGTTCTTTCTGGCTTATACGTGCATAAATCTTAGGCCCCAGAAGCAGCAAAGTCTTACAGAAATGGCAAAATCTTACTAAAGATAACTTGCAGTGGAACGTTCTGAATGAACAACAACACACTGAAGTGCATTTAAGAATGAGTGTTCCCAAATTAGTCTCATCTAGGGATGCCTATTGATGCGCAGAAGTTTCTAAGAAAATGTCAGTGTTTTTATTTAAATACTTTACAAAAGGCAAATAAAAAGCTTAAGCAACTAATTGATTTTAAAAAATCTGTCCTGTACTTTTTGCGGATGGGAATGGGTGATGGGATTAGGCATGCATAGGATCATGGGATACAGGAAACATTTTTCTTCCCAAAGGAGGAGCTGGAGAGCTGATGGGAATGCTTAAATGTCCCTTCATGACTGAAAAGTGGTCACCTGAATTTTTGATTCAGTATCTCTGCAATGGGTGGATCATTCTCTGGCCTCCCTGAGCTTCTTACCTTCCCCACCCTACCTCAGGCAATGCTATTCTCTCTCTCTCTCTCTCTCTCTCTCTGTACAAACTGGTGTGGGAATGATAAAAATCACTATCTCTTGCAAAGGTTTAATTAATGAGAAAAGGATTCATGAGGATAGTCTTAAGCTGTACCAAATGTAGTGTATTTTGTGCTATGAATTTGTCTTTCTGTGTCATTCTGTCATGAAGAGGGGTACCTTAGGATAGAACATGGTCTTTGGACCCCATATGGTTACTGTTTAAAACAGTCCAGTTACAAACTTTGCTGCAGATCTCCAACACAAAAAACTGGATGAGGTCTCTACCTTTAGTAGTTAAAAGCCATTGCAAGTTCAAAATTGACCACTCAAGACTCCTTCTGGGAAAAGCAATGGAAACTGCTCTAATGCTGTAATTCAGCATCTAAGGCTTTGCTATTTTATAATGGCAGACTGATTCGATCTTGCTTCGGAAATGAGTACTTTCTGGTTAATATCTTTGTGACATTTACCATTTGTTTCTTCTCTTCCCCTCCATGAACAACTTCTGGTTTCTTTCTTAAATTTTCCTTACCTTGAGCTACCTTGAAAGACTTTAGATTTTGTAAAATCTGCTTACAACCTCTTTGAAAATATCTCATATACTCATAGTTACTTCATAACCTTAGTTGAGGCTTGTTGATTTCACTTACTAGGTTAACTTTGATGAAGTTTAAAGGCCCAAAATATTGGCTGTTTGGCCTGGCAAAAGTAGCATAATAAAAGATTTAAAAGGACATTTCTTAGAGAGCATTATCGGTAAAAGTGAGCTTAATTAAAAGTGGATATCCAAGGTATAGGTATATTTAAAAGGCCTTTACTTTTTTTTTTTTTTTCCCCTCTCTTTTTGGACCTTGTTTTTCTGGGAAAAACTTTGGGTTTTTGTTGTTGTTGTTGTTGTTGTTTTCTTCTTGTTGACTGATTTTTCTCCATTTTGTCTTGCCACTCTTAATGCACACATGAGTGGCCCTAAGATAACTTTTGATATCCTGGGAGTCTTTGGGAAAAACAGAGGAGGTACCAGAGACCAAGGTTTGAGAAAAAACTCTGTTTTGCTCAGGGAACTCCAGGAATTGAAAGTGAATAAGTTTCTCTTAAAACCTAAGACTCTGTTGATGGTTTTTAGTTTGGGGGGTATCAGAAATTTCTTCACATTATGAGAGAGCTTTGGTGTGTAATAACTAGGTAGGCAATAGACTTTTAGGGCTGACTAATGGCAGTTATAAGGGAATACTTAGCTCTTTGCACCTTTGGATCAGGGAAGCATGCTTTTGGCCACCTAGAAAGTATGGAAATGTCCCCGTCTCCCACTGAGAGATAAAACTTCCATGAGGGATGAGCTAATTACAAAATGGGCTAATTGGTTTAAGGTTGCCATGAAATAAAGTGCATGGTAAAGGCATTGCACGGTCTTGTCCTGTAGCATTTTTCTCTTTCAGAGGCTTCAGCATGTGACATAAAAATGAGATCCTAAATTTTGGAGATCTGTTTTTGTCTTCCAGCTGTGTCTGCTTATTAGGCCCTAGAAACTGCATGCTTTCCTGGCCCTATTACTTGAAGAACTCCACCCTAAAGCCAGTAATCCAATTAAGCAACTTTAAAACTGGCAAATTAAAGATATTATAACTACTGGTTATTCTTCTGTTTGTCTGTGTAGTTATATGTTATTGTGTGTGTGAAGTTTATGTAGAAGATAACTGACTTTAAGAAAAATAAGTGCTTAAATCAAATATTTTTAAAGAAAAATGAAACCTAATGCCTTTTAGATAATGTGAGTTTACAAATCTTTGGGAAGTAAAAACAACTTTAAAGATTATTAATAAAATGAAGACATTTGGTCTAAATTAGGCAGGTCAGATATTAGGTTTGCTCAATGCTTTAAGGTCATAAACTGCTTATTTGCTTTTGAAAATTGTTCAACTTGTCTGCTTTACAGCTAAGTAAGGCCTGGGGGCTTGTGGAGTTAGCCATACCCCTAGCTATGCTAGAAAGAGTAAAACCTTATCTGTGCTTCTTTCTGGTGTCCTAAGCTCCACTCTTAGTACATAATTAAAATAACTTACCGGTTTTTTCACCAAAATTAAAAATTTCTAAGAGTTACCATTATAACATGGAATTGAGACAACCGTATGAGTGATTGAAGTATGGCTGCTGGGAATTGCCAAAAGTCAGTTATTGTTACAGGTACATGCTCCTAAGTTAGGTTTTCAGTCTTGTCTGCCTGTTAAGTTAGGTTACAGTTCATCCACAAGGACTCAAATATAGAAGTACAGAGACCTTCTCAGGCCATATTTAGTTTACTTTAAAAATTCCCCTCTTTTTGATAGCCTCTCAATTTAGAGAGGTTGACTGACCAAAACTTTAAGCATTTATGCCACCCTCTGTCACCATCATAAAGACTTATTTGGTCTCAGGGTAGAATTTACAAGTCTCCTTTAGTTTCAGCATGGAGCTTCGCAAGTCTTCTTTGGCATCAACGTGGAATTCACAAGTCACAGCTCTGTACCAGCTGAATGATTCTTTATGTTCTTGCTAATCCATTTCTTGATGATTTGTTATGTTCTTGAGACCATTCCACTCTCAATGGATGACTGCATCTGAAACATTTAAGACTTGAGAGAACATACCACATGAGGGGGACTGTTGTTGTGATTATCAATAAGATAACATCAAAACGCTATTGCATACTCCTTAATAAGAGTTCCTATGAAACAAATCAAGCAAAATTAAATGAGTTAAGATTAAGACAATATAGGCAGTTTAACAGTATTAGTATCTAAATCATCATAGTCCTCGTTTGGAGTGTAATAGAAATCAAGGACCATAGTGCACTGTAAAGTAGCCTTATTTTAAGAAGTACTCATTTTTATTGTTACCCTGGTAACACAAATCATAATAACTTGGAAACTTACTAGAAGTAATTTAAAGATTAGAAACCCTTGGAAAACCCAAGGTTGCCATTCATCATTTAGGATGCCTGCAAACCAAACGTTGATTGCTTCTGTAAACACATCATAGGTTCCTTTCTCTAGAGAGATTTATTTAATGTATTTGGTGGCAGTGTCTAAGGAAACATCAGTGTCAGCCACCATTTTTTTTTTTTTTTTTTTAAGATGGAGTTTCACTCTTGCCACCCAGGCTGGAGTGTAATGATGCAATCTTGGCTCACTGCAACCTCTGCCTCCTGGGTTCTAGCGATTCTCCTGCCTCAGTCTCTCGAGTAGCTGGGATTACAAGTGCCTGCCACCTATCAAAATTTTAGCTGTCTTTTCCTAAAGAAATTGACAAGTCAATTTTAAAATTAATATGCATGAGTCCCAAAATGGCCAAAGAAATTTATAAAAGAAAGAAAAAAGTTAGAGGACTTATCTTTTCTCAATTCAAAACTACTAAAAAGCTACAAGACATTGTGACACTTCCATAATGATAGATACAGCTCAATAAAATAGAATGGAGAGATAATAAATAAACCCCTGTGTTTATGAGCACACGAATTTTCACATGGATACCAAGACCATTTGATGGGGAAAATAAATGGGATAATTGTCCGCATGGAAAAGAATGAAACTGTTGCCCTTCAAACCACACAAGTAATTTAAGCCAAAATGATGAAATATGTAACTGTTAGAAGTAAAATTATAAAATTATTAGAAGGAAATATAGGAGTGAATCTTTATAAATTTGATTTTTATAGAGCCTTTATAGCTATAACATACACAAAACAATCACAAACAACACAAAAATATAATAAATTGAACTTCATCAAAATTAAACTTTTGTGCTTCAAAATATACTATCAAGACTGAAAAGACAACTCAGATAATCAAATAATATTTGCAAACTATACATCTGATAATGGACTTTAATCTGTAAAATATAATCCTTCATTTCTCTAATACTAAGAAAAACTAATTAAAGAATAGTCAGTGAATAATAATATACCTTTCTTTAAACAATATCTACAAATAGTCCATAAGCCCATGAAAAGATGTATTTGTCCCCCAGTTGCCGGATATTTTATTTTATCTTTTAAATTGTTTTCTCTCTCCCTGTTTCCATTTTGAAAGTTTGTGTTGACATATATTCTGCCTCACTGTTTTTCTTTTTTTTTTTTTTTCCTCTGCTGATTCCAGGCTACTGATAGAGCCATCAAAACCATTCTTCGTTTCTGTTAAAATGTTTTGATTTTTAGCACTTTATTTTTACTTTTTGTTAGAGTTTCACACTGTTTACATTACTCATCTGTTCTTGCATGCTGTTCACTTTTTCCAGTAAAACATTTAGCATATTATATATATTTTAAATTTCTGGTATGATAATTCTAAAATCTTTATATTTGAGCCTGAATTTGATGTTTTCTTTGTCTCTTTAGACTGTGATTTTTCCTTTTAGCATACCTTCCAATTTTTTGTTCAAAGCGGGATATGATTTATCAAGTAAACAGAACTGAGGTAGACAGTCCTTTTGTGTGATATTTTATACTTATCTGGTGAGTAGTTAGGCTGTTTGCAGTAGCTGTGGTATTTTAGGCTATCATTTTCTCTATTATCTTTGTATTTGTCTTTGAGTTTTTCTGGAGATTCTTTAAGTAGGACCTGAGGTTTGCAGTTATTTTAGTTGTAATGCTCTTTTATTATAAAGGGGCAATATTGATGTGATGATAAGGTGAGTGTGAGGCAGACAAGGGTTTTGTGTAGTTCTATAATTAGTCTCTTAATGATAAAGATTAGTAATTAATATTTTAATGAGCTTGAGTTGGCTGTTTACCTTTTTTCACCTCAAAGGCTGGAGAGCCCTGACATTTGGGTATTTTCCTTTACCCAGGTCAGTTAGGTTTGGGTAAAACTCCAGTGGGTTAGGCCTTGGTAGTTTTCCGTGAGGGTAGGCTTTGTTAAGGAAAAGAGAGAACTCTGGGCCTGAGTAACTCTAAGAATAGTTACTCCGCCCCTTCTCTCTGGTAGAAGCAGCAGGGAATTCCTTCTGTCACCCATCTTCACAATAAGTCAGATAGAGCTTATGCAGAGAAAACCCAAAATTACAGGGACTCGCCTAAGACCGGGCTTCATCAGAATTGCTAACTCTCAAGCTAGTCTATGCTGAGCCTTCAGAAATTTGTCAATTACTCTTTAAGGTGTTCCTACCAGTATTGTCTGCAGCTTCAGGCTTTTGCTTCTGGGCTTTTAATTTCTGGGCTTCAGCTCCAAGTAAACCATGATTCTCTGCATCTATCCACCTATATATCTCACCAATTATTCTGGCAGGAGTGTGCCCTGTGATCTAAATTCTCTGATGCATTTAGGATGAGTTGGTAATTTTTATTTTTAAAATTTTTTTCCTGTTGTGAGGAAGACAGGAGTGATGACTTCCAAGGTCTTTACATAACAGACTGGATGAAGCAAATTATATTTCAAAAATTGGCAATTGCTATTAGTAAGAATGAATAGATTTTCAAAACTAATATTCTTGCTAAATTGGGCTTATAGATCCATAGGTTTTCTCTTTTAAAGCAATTAATTAGAATTATGTCATTATTTTATCAACAACCCCACGTTGACATTAATTCATTTTGACTAAACTTTTCAAATAAAATGATCTCCTCATCCCCACCTCAAAAAAGCACAAAATGAGATTTGGTATTTGAGACTTAAAAGAAAGAAGCCTAATACTTTTCCCACATATTCTTACAAAAGTTATTGGGTTCTGATTGCTCATTTGTTAAGAGAAATAAATCATTCTTTAAGGTTTTATGAGGCTGGCAAGATTTCACTATAGTAGAAAAGGTATGCATATTTTCTGTAATTAAATCTTTCTTCTAGAACCCTATTATAAAATTTAAATTTAAAGGGTTGGTAAATATTTAGCAGAATTTGACACGTATGATGAAGACCATAGAAATTGGTTCCCAGGAATGAAAAGGGGACGTGGAAATGGTGTGGGGGCAGAAGAAGAAACTTTCCTGGGGAAGCAGGATAAAGATTGTCTTCACCTCACCATGTATGCACAGAAAACTTAACGGAAGAGTGACTAAACTGGTTATGTTTTGGGGGTAGTTACTGATATCTGAGTACATTGATCATAATGCTTGTCTGAGGTTGACTCTAGAGATGGAGGTTCAAGTGTTTCAGGAAAAGAAAGTATTCATATACAATATATAAAAATATCAGCACATGAGGTTTAGACTTGGGTAAAAGATGTTGATTAAATAAATAATATATATAATAATACATATGTGTATATATAAATGCAAGCATTGATAAATATATGTAGTTTAAAAATAATTTTGTATTTCAACTAATTTGTATTCATTTTTTGTCACACAAGTTTCAAAATTAAAATAGAGAAATGGTAAAATACAAGGTAAAAATGAACTTCAATCATCAAGGCTGTATTCGTAGGTCTCTGAAAGTATTTTAGTGATACAGTTCCTAACAGGTTCTGCTGTTAAAGAGTAACTGTTCTGCCTGTCATTATTTGGCTTGAGTGTAATTTTGCTTTGTTTCAGAGTCCCTTTTACATCACAGCCTGACAGAAAATTTCTAATTTTTCCACATATAAGTATATTGGAAAATATGTTACCTTCCTCACTCTTCATATGTCAGTACCTTACAGTATTCAATAGAATATTTTATAAACCCACATTAAAATACTTGTATCTGAATTATATTACCACTATTTGAAGCTGTATGAAGAAACTGGGTAGTTTTTTTTTTGACATAGAGGACTACCTAGATGTTCAAAAAGCCTCTTGAAGTCACATCTTACCAATTAGTAGAGGCAAAGCAAACTGCGTCAGTTTGGTCAACTAATCTCAGAGCATCCAAACTCAGAAATGGGAAAATACATTAAATGACAACAACTGGATGTGATTATTTTAATTTTTTTATTTTCCAACTATGAAAGTTAAATCGAAATCTCAATATCTGGAAATCTTATATAAATAGAACTATAATGTTCATTAAAAAAATTGTGGCAGAATTTTCACATTGGTTCAGAACCCCAGATTCATGAGAGGAGAGGTTACCATCTGTGAGTCGTGCAGCTTCCAACGCAGTTTGTTTTTGGTAAAACTGAGCAACATGCTACCAATTCAGCAAATTCAGCAAAGGATCCTAGATTATGACTTCAAAGCTCTATTCTACTTAGCATAATCCCTCAAAAAGAAGAAAATTAAGTTTATTTTCTCACATCAATTTTAAATATAAAACAGAGAAATGATAGGATTAAAGTTTAATACTGATGGGGGTTTGCCTCTTTTTTTAAAAAAATGGGAACATTCTAACTGCATCAGAGATGCAGGATGGCTACATTACTCTCCCTTATTTTCACAATGATTTATTCATTTACCAAGTATATGCTGAGTATTCTGTGCCAAGCACTCTTTAGGCAAAGTTATCTGAAATATACATAATATGTATTATTCATAGTCTAATGTGTGGGGCAGAAACAAATAATAGTTAAACAAATAAATACATATATGATATCAGGTAGCTCTAAGTTACAAGACAAATACATCTGTGTGTTGAATGATAAAGGAATAAAAGTTACTATACTAATTTTAGTGGTCTTGGTATGCTTCTTTGAACAGTTCATATTGCACAGAAATTGAATAAAGTTATAGAGAGTCTCATAGAACATATCTTCTTGAAGAAGGTTCCAGTTAGAATAAACAAGCACTGTGAATGTGTTCAAATATTTGCTTGGCATATGGAGAAACATAAAGAAGGTCCATGTAGTTGGACACTGTTCCGAATATTTTATTTAAAAGTTTCCAGGTGCTTTGAAATAAAGTATGATATGGCTTTCACTGGTGGTTCCCAAACTTGAATGCAAATTGTATTCAACTGGAGATCTTTAACACACTATTTTCTGGATTCTACCCCTAAAGATTGTCAATTAGTATAGTGTGCTACCTCAGCACCTGCTTCCCAGGTGATTCTAATGAGCAGCAAAGTCTGTGAATTTAACTGTGCTCTAAATTACATTTGAATCCCTGGACAGCATAAATATCAAATTATTTAACAAAACAGAATGTCATCTTCACAATCTGGTCTGTTTCTTTCCAATCTTATTTTCCACTAGATCTTTTGCTGTATTTTTCAGCAGGTTTCCCAAGTCCTTTTTTTTTTTTTTTTTTTTTTTTTCCCTTTTAATTCAGTGCTTCTACTCATGCTGGGCCATATGCCTTGATTTCTTTTTCTGTTTGTGTATTCTCTCCATCTTTGAATAGCTCCCAATTTAGGGCTAAATTCCAACATTTTTTGAGAAGTCTTCTACCTCTACTAAGCTAACATGCAAATTATCCAAGTTTTGAATATACAATTCCTGTTTTTGTTGCCACAGCATAATTATTAATAATGATTCTCATTTTACCCATAAAAGAGTCCCAGTTTACACCAAAATTTATATAATGGCCCTCTAGTCTGTGCTCCCACAGTTCACATGATGTTTATCATTTGTTGTACTATATTATACTTTTTAAGTAAGTTGGGTACATTACTCCGTTGTGAACTCTATAAGAGGCAGACCACACAATATTCTGTTTTGTAACCCCCACGACAGCCACGTTGCCCATAACACAGTCAGTATTCACATAGAAGGTTGAACGGCTTTAATGGAAGTACAGACGTTAATGCATGTGACAAATGATGCAATATTTGCATGAAATAGCACAAGTGTTGGTATTTTTCATTTTAAAAATATTTTAATTTTTACTCTTAAGGCCAGTTTTTCATCAGCTGTATAGCTTATTATGAATTAAATTTACACATATTCAGTCAAGGTCACTTCTGTAATATAGCGACAATGATTTTACCAATATAGTCTGAAACAAATTGAGGTCAGTGTACATTTTCTCATAACCTTGCTCTCAGCTTTCTTCCATGAACTGCAGAAGGTTTCAATTTACTGAAGCACCGAGGTAGGTAAGATCCAATCAAAGTAAAAGCAAAATCAATAAATGTTAACCTCGAAGGGCTAAATAGTAGTGACATCAGTCACAAAGAAAAGTTGTTTGCAGGTTTGAAATACAGGTTCTATAAAGATAAGAGAATAAAACTGCAATTATGGACACTTGTAAGTTTTGTTTATCCAAATATATTTAACCTGTAGACAAAGATAACAATGTCATTACATTGCACAAGTAAAATAGTGCTAAACAATGAGAGATAATTTGATCTCATCATAACTGAAAATATTTTGTCATCACAACATATTTCTATAATATATTCAAAAAGAATCACCAAAGTGTTTTTAAATGTTTGTGATAGCATTTATACAAATGATTATTTCTCATAATATTAATGCTTTTAGGGACTATGTGTGAAGATTTAATGAATTTTACATTTGGAACAAAATGTAAAAAACAAAGAGTGAAACTATGGCTCAAAAATGTATAAAAAGGTCATTAAAAGCATATGTCCTAATTCTGCCCCTTGAAGCTGCATGAACTTGATCAAGTTATCTTCACTAATTCTGTTCTCATATATGTAACATAGTAATGCCACTTGTCTAGAGCGTAGTAAGTGTTCATTAAATAAATATTTAATAAATGATGGTATGCAATAGTAAGTAATCAAGGAATTGAAGCTGTATAGTTATGATGGCTTGTTTGGAGAGAAATCCTTGATTTTCCATCAGTGATTTTGTAGTAATAAAGGAGTCAAATGTTTTGACTGCCAATTATAACTTGTGACACAGTTTATTTTAAAATTTTAACTGAATTTTAACATTGTCATTCATTGTCCCTTCAGTGATTCATGAATCATTTGATTGAATCATTAAGCGATTGAATCACTTAATTTGAACATTTTAGACCCACAAAACTATTAGTTTCATATTTGACCTAACAGTTTCAATCCTCATACACTTCAAATTTTTACAAAGATTATCATTTTGTATTTTTTCAATCTCTGTAAAGAAAATCAAGGTACGAATGGTGCATGAACCCTTTGGTCGATATGATTACATGGAAAGCTAGAATCCTGAGCTCATGAAAATATCTTTAAATGTTCTTTGTACTGTTTCTACCATACGGTTTGTTGTCCTATATTCAGTATAGGATTCATTATTCTCTCATTTACATTGAGTTTATTTTTTCAGTACTTCTACCTTGTCATTAAGTTACCCAATCTTTAAAGTAATTCCATAGTACAGCATAGATGTAACCCTAGGAGGAAGGTTGAGTTCAGCAAATTATAGTCAAGCATACTGGTATTGGGCAGTCCATGTCTTTCCCAGAGAAGATTATGATTCACCTAGGAAAGAGATGGATGTAAACACCAGGAACTGAAACTAGGAAGATAAGTATCACATATCTCTGTGTAGGGGTAGACAGGTATAAGGACATCCTAGATAACAAAAGACTCTGCCACAGGAATCAGGTTGGGGTCCATGTGGATGTTGTACTCTCTCACGTTTACACTTTTGTTATCGCCTAAGGCCTAATAAAATTTTGATTTAATGTCTTGCTTGATCTCATCTCTTCCAGGTGGAACGGATAATGGGGTCAAGCAGTTAAGTGTATTAAAGGGAAAGCACGGCTCCTTGAAAACCATGTATTACCATAATAACTGATTGGAAATCCCCAGGGTAAGATAAACAGGAAACCAGAATGTGACCTAATGAGGTTTAGCAGCACTTTTTCACCAGAATATTGTCTCTTCTGTAATAATTAAAATTATTTAACCTTGGTTTCATGAAAGTTTTTGTAAAAAGTGAGCTTTATTTTCAAATTCTGAAGAAATAATTTGTGAGAAAAACAAATTTATTTTTTTTATCACATAAGAGGCAATACAATTATTTTTATTACTGCCTCGACAATGATATTCCATTAAATACACCTGATGAATTTAAAAATAATACAGTTGTATAGCCAATACATTTTGGCTTTTGCAATTGATTTATAGGTAGGATTAATACAAATCTTGCTGCAAAGCACATAGTGAAAACCCGATAATTGATGCCAGAAAGTGCCCCTGTTTTGGGGAGGGTGACATATGGTAGATCTTTGTAGCTGCCGCTAGCACTATAGGGATGATGTTTTGTTGTTTGTTTGTTTGCTTGCTTGCTTTTGGGTTGGTTTGTTGGTTGGTTTTGCTCATCTGAAACCAAGAATTTGTTAAGACTAGAAGGGCAAACTGATCCAGGAATAGAGGAATACATCAAAGCCCAATATATCAGTTTGGAAGTCCAGGATTTTTTTAAATGATAAAGTTAGAAGCAAATATAAACACAAAACCATGCAGTGACTATCCAAGGAAGAAACAAGAGCAGGAGAAAGTCACAGGGCAGGAACTTCATTTGTCTTAAATTGGCTCTAGTCCCTCCCAGCGGACCCCTGCACTTTTTTGAACTGAAAGAAAAAAAAAGCATATAAATTATTTTTCTTTAAAAAAGGTAACTGACTGAATTAAAGAATAAACAAATATGTTAAAAGTAAATGAGAAAGATTTCTGCAGTTCATTTTAGGCTGTAAATTATTTATTAGCATAGGATTCTTTATTTTCAATTGCATAATTAACCTTCAAATTTTTGAGCGTGTTTATTTTTTTCTTTTTAAAACTAGTGCCCAGGATAACAACCACATCCTTTGCTTGACATCACATTTTTGTTAACTAACCCTACTCACGCTCACACTGTTTTTCTTCTGGAAATCTATGCTTACAAGACAGGTGTATTAATGTTCTCTGGAGGGAAATAAGTAAAAGTATATATATATGTGTGTGTGTGTGTGTATATATATATTCCCCCCTAAATAGATATATATTCTCCCCTAGATATATATTCTACCCTAAATATATATATATTCTACCTTAAATATATATATATAGAAAGAGGAGTTCATTTCATGTATATGTATGTATATATGTGTGTGTGTATATATATATGTGTGTGCGTGTGTTTGTGTGTGTGTGTGTGTGTGTGTATTTTGCCTGCTTTATATTCTCTGGCAGCTGATTAGATTGTGCCCACCAGATTGAGGGTGGGTCTGCCTTCCACAGCCCACTGACTCAAATGTTAATCTCTTTTGGCAACACCTTCACAGACACACCCAGAATCAATACTTTGTATCCTTCAATCCAATCAAGTTGACACTCAGTATTAACCATCGCATCAGATGAGGTTTTACAGAAGCTTTTCTTAATGGAATGCTAAACTGGCACAAAGCAGGCTGCTTTGCTTTTATGTAATTTAAAATTTACTATTCACTGTAGCCTTTAGGATTCCTTTGTGGTAGTGATCTCTGTGGAAATCGTACCTCGTTGTGCAAATCCGCAAGGTCATTGGAGAATATAATTCTCAAGCTCTTTTCAAATGCAATTAACTTCTTTTCTGGTTCAAACTCCTTGAGTTATAGCAATATATCTACCCATGAAAGCCAAAAATGTATTCCCATTTGTTTGAGTGACCCAAGCACATTACAGCTGTATAGATCACTGGTTATTATGGGGTGTGTGTCATGTAAAGAAGACCTTCAGCTTTACTGTAATAAGTCTTGGTTCACTTGGTTTTCAAGCGTCCTGTCAATTTTGGTTAAATATTGATAACTTTGCACAGCAGAATGCAGAATGTTCATTTTGTGGGTAGATAGTAGGCAACTAACAGGTAGAGTGAAGCTTTTTATATTCTGTGGAAGTGCAGAAGTCATATAGCATATCGACATAACAAAATCCCATTATACAGAACCTCTTACAAAGAGTACAAATAATGACAATATCCTACATGTAAAGTCATGAGGTTAAATAAGACATTCTGATCTTTAATAAAAACATGAATAAAATTGTCCTAAAATAAATTTATTAACATACCTCTGACAGCTAAAACACATTCAACATACTTCAGGAAACATGATTTACTTTTCTCAGGGAAATTCTGGAAAATCAGAAAGACTACATGTATTATTAACTATTACTATCCATCAGAACCCTCAGAGTTTTTAAAATTTTTCAATTTAAAAATGTCAGTGATATAAAGTATATTCATAAGGTATTATATATCTTCAACTGCAATTATTTTATACTTTAGTATTGTGTACCTTTATAAAAAATACATAATTTTTTCAAGATTTGATATCTTAGATCTTTAAGTAGACAGTTGATTAGCATAAATAAAAGTTAAATCAGTCTATTTTTGAAATGAAATTACTTTTTCTATAACAGAAAAATATTGCTTGAAACATAGTGAAGATGTTTAATGTAAAAGTAATTTTGGTGTCTCTCATTTCATTTTGTTTCAAAAATATGGATCAAACGTATTTTTATAACATATCCTGTGCTAGGTACACAACTACTAGCTCACAATAGCAATGAACAGGTCAGACCTTAGCTTCATACAAATATGTCAAGTTACAGGACAACACATAAAACACATAATTATTGGCTGGGCACGGTGGCTCACGCCTGTAATCCCAGCACTTTGGGAGTCCAAGGAGGGTGGATCACGAGGTCAGGAGTTCGAGACCAGCCTGGCCAACATGGTAAACCCCATCTCTACTAAAAATACAAAAAAAAAAAAAAAAAAAAATTAGCCAGGCATGATGCTGGCCACCTGTAATCCCAGCTACTCAGGAGGCTAAGGCAGGAGAATCGTTTGAACCAGGGGGGCGGAGGTTGCAGTGAGTGGAGATCACGCCATTGCCATTGCACTCCAGCCTGGGTGACAGGGCAAGACTCCGTCTCAAAACAAACAAAAAAATCCCATAATTATGTAATGGAGATTTTAATAAGCAGTGCATTGGTTCTCTTTTACATATAATATTATATCCTCTAGGCCCTATCCATTGCAGCCACTGAGCAGTATCTAATCCCTCACAGGCTCTAAACAGCACCTGTGTCTGCACAACCTGATTATCTTGCAGGCACAACTTTCTTCTTATCAATTCAGCTATGCACACATGCTTGTACCTCATATATACAAAGCTCAAAAGTGAAGGGGACTTAAGGCACAATAAGCAACAGTGAGTGACTCTTGCCCAATGGGAATCAGGAGCTGACGTATAAATATTTTTATTTTCTCCATTTCCCCGCCTGCTCCATGCCAGCTCTCTGGGATAACATTTGCAAATAGACTATTCATACATAAATTTTTATCATAGCCACTGTTCAGGAGAAAAACCCAGGCTAAGATAGTGAGTACCATGAATACATTTAAATAGTAGACACTTGGGATGGGACTGTGGAGCTGTATTATTTAACAGTCAAAAAGCAATAATAATCCTTTGCAGAAGCAATAACTTCTGGCATGAAGCAATATGGCATAATTATGCACACTATCACTTGTGCTTCACTGAAAGGGTGCAGGTGAAAGCTGAAGTGTTGGCTTTTGCAAAGGTTGTGGTACTTCATCAATATGAGGGAAAGACTAATTATAAATATGGGGAGAAGTGGTATGGCTTTTTAAAACTAATTTGAAAGCCTTTACAATATAACCACGTGATGCTGTGATATTATGAAATGCATCATCATTCAGTAGTCAGCCTGATGTAATAGTGAAATTACTTGTTGAAGACTCAGCTAAAAGCCAGATGTAGAACAATTCTTTGGAGAGCTGTTTTTCAGGATGGAAAATATTTACTGAATCAATGGCCAGTGTTTGAAAGTATGACTGCAGCATGGTGCTGAAGAAGCAAAAACATGAGAGGAGGGTATGAGTTAGTCAGGAGACAGATAATTCAGGGTCCTATAATAAGGGAGATATACACATATATAAAATTTGTACACACAGAAAAATAGACAAAGATCTATGAATATACATATCTACATATATATCTGTATATAATTTAGAAAAAAATAATGCTTATGCTTTAGAGATATATGCTCAGAGATTGGAGGACATTAGACCAAAAAAAAAAAAAAAAAAAACCTGGAGAATAAGGAGGTTATAAAACCAGTGATCCCGATTATTTCAAAAATTGATTTTCTAAGAGAAGGAATAAATTGACTTTATGAAAGTTAATTGATGGTCTCAATGAGAGTAGTTTTGATGCTATGGGAAGAAGCCTGAATAAACAGAATAATATATATATTTGCTCATTCAGTAAATATTTATTGACCAGCTGCCATGTGCCAGACACTGTTCTAAGTCCCTGAGAAACATTGGGGAACAAAACCAATGAAAAGCCCTTATCACCTCATGAAAACAAATGAGAAAAAAAAATAACATATTAAATAAATTAGTCACTGAATATATTAGAAGGTGACAAAAACAAAAGAAAAAGTAAAATTAAAAATGGACCCCTGGGGAAGTAGGACCAGGAGTGTAAGGGGAAGAGTTGGCAGACTGCTATTTTAAAGAGGTTAATTAATAAGATAGGAAACATTAAGGAGGCATTTGAGGAGAAAACCAAAGGAGGAGGCTCACTGATGGAGGACAGGAAGTCAGTCACAAGTATGTAATTGGAGAAAAAAGTTCCAGCCAGAGAGAAGAGCCAGTGCAAAAGGCTCACGATGAAAGGCCATGTGGCTGAATGAAATCTGTAATAGAAGACTAGAAGAGATAAAGACAATCAATAAATAGGAACACCAAATCATTTAGAACCTCACAGTCCATTGTCAGCAGTTTGGCTTTTACTTTGAGAAAGATGGATTTGGTGGAATAGTATCATTTGATTTGTGTTTTAAAAATGATTACTCTAGCTGTTCTGTAGTGAAAAGATGCTGGAGGTGTAAAGGTAGATGCTAGAAAACTAGTATACATCTCATAGGCTAACCCACTGTCTATTTTTGTAAGACATTCAATGAAAAACTTTTGGTAAACAATCAACTTGATGATGAGAAATACTAAAAGGAATAGATTCCAGTTCTGTCATTATTAGACATGTGTTATTTAAAGAATTGTGCTCAATTAGTATTACTACATTTAAATTTTGTCAATAAAAATGTTTTCTCTCTTGCTCTATATGTACCTACCTCATATCCTGGTTTTTGCCTCTTGCCCTCAAAGTCAAAAATATTTACTAACTATACTAATACAATGTTATCAAATGTATTATTAAATATATTAGCAAATTAGTAAATGTATTAGTAAAATATTTAATAAAAATATGTAAAATATCTGACCCTTTAGATAAAATATTTCCAATCCCCTGAGTTAGAAAACTACTTAATTAATCCAGGCAAAAGAGATGGTGTTTCACATCTGAGTCTTTCCAGTAGAATTGACAAAAAAAATGGCAGAGTTCTAGATGTATTTTGGTAAAGAAAATAGAATTAGTAACGGATTAGATACAGAATATGAGAAAAAGAAAGAGGACAAAAATGCCATCAGTATGTTTGGCCTGAGCAATTGGAGAGAGGAGTTGTCATCTCTAAAATATGGAAAGCAGTAGTGGGGCAGATTTGAAAGCTAAAATCAGTAATTTATTTTTAAGATGTCGAGATTAAGTTGCATGTTATGCAAGTAAAAATTACACATATGCAAGTCTGGTGTTGTCAAGAGTGGTATGAGGAAGGTGAGGAAGTGGAAGCACTGAATATCGATGCCTCTTTGAAGAGGACACTTGATATATAGTATCAAGTAGTAGATACAGATGAATCAAGCACTAGATATGTATGAATGAAAGTATAACCACCCGACAGGTTCTTCTTACCCACTGCCTAAACTGAGCTGATTTATCAAGACCGGCAAATTGCAATAGAGAAAGAGTGTAATGCGTGCAAAGCCAACTGTATGGGAAACTGGAGTTTTATTATTACTCAAATCGGTCTCCCCAAAAATGTGGGGATTGGATATGGGATCAGAAAGTGGGGAGTGCTGATTAGTCTGGTCAGAGACGAAACCATAGGGAGTTGAAACTATCCTCTCGCACTAAGCCAGTTCCTAGGTTGGAGCCACAAGACCAGATAAGCCAGTTTATTCCTCTGGGTTCTGCCAGCTGATCCATCAAGCGGAAGGTCTAAAAAATGTCTCAAACATTAATCTTAGCTTTTACAATAGTGATGTTATCCTTAGGATTGGGAGGTTTGGAATCTTGCAGCTTCAGCTGCATAACTCTTAAACCATAATTTCTAATCTTGCAGCTAATTTGTTAGTCCTATAAAGGCAGTCTAGTCCCCAGCCAGGAAGGGGTCTTATTTCAGTGGAGTGCTGTTATTATCTTTGTTTCAAAGTTAAACTATATTTGGTTTTCTGTTCTTGCATTAGTTTGCTAAGGATCATAGCCTCCAGCTCCATCCATGTTCCCACAAAAGACACGATCTCATTAGTTTTTGTGGTTGTATAGTATTTCATGGTGTAGATGTGGCACATTTTCTTTTTCCAATCTGTCATTGTTTGGCATTTAAGTTGATTCCATGACTTTACTATTGTGAATAGTACTGCAATGAACATTTGTATGCATGTGCCTTTATCATATAATGATTCATATTCCTTTGGGTACATACCCAGTAATGGGATTGCTGGGTTGAATGGTAGTTCTGCTTTTTGGTCTTTGAGGAATTACCATACTGCTTTCCACAATGGTTGAACTAATTTGCACTCTCACCAACAATGTACAGGTGTTCCCTTTTCTCCACAACCTCGTCAGCCTCTGTAATTTTTTGACTTTTTATTAATAGCCATTCCAACTTATATGATTGTGGTTTTGATTTACATTTATCTAGTGATCAGTGATATTAAGCTTTTTTTTTTTTTTTTCACATACTTCTTGGCCTCATGTGTGTCCACTTTTTAATAGAGTTGTTTGTTTTTCCCTTGCAAATGTGTTCAAGTTCCTTATAGATGCTGGATATTAGACCTTTGACAGATGCATAGTTTACAAATATTTTGTTCCATTCTTTATGTTGTCTGTTAATGCATGTTCTCATTTATAAGTGGGAGCTTAATGATAAGAACTTATGGATATAAAGAAAGAAACAATAGACACTGGGGTCTTCTTGAGGATGGAGGTTAGGAGGAGCAGAAAAGATAACTATTGGGTACTGAGTTTAATACATAGGTGATGAAATAATCTGTACCACAAACCCCAGTGACACGACTTTACCTACATACTTATCCTTCACATATACTCCAGAAGCTAAAATAAAAGCTAAAAAAAAAAGTAAAATTAAATTAAACTATAAACTAACTGCCTCCCGAAGTTAGTTCGACCTGTGCCTAGGAATGAACAAGGACAGATTGGAGGTTAGAAGTAAGATGGACTCAGTTAGGTCAGATTTCTGACATTGTAATAATTTTCTCACTTACAATTTTTGCAAAGGTTGTTTGAAAAGGTTCCAAAGATTTTATTTGGTATTATATTTCATCTTATTAAACATAAAAGATTAAATTATGTTTGTTGCTGATAGAAATAGGATGGTGCCAGAGATTTGGGGAGATTAAAGTTAGAGAAGACAGCAGGGAAAAAATCGTCAAAGTTTTGATTGATATGCTCAATAAGCACAACTCCAGGGCAATATTGTAAATACAACTTTATTTTAGCCTCCCATTTGTATTTATTCAGGTAATTTTTCTCTGCTCTTAGATGAAAATTTAGACAGGTTTTGTTACCAGAAAGGGGTACCAATCCAGACCCCAAGAGAGGGTTCTTGGATTTCATGCAAGGAAGAATTCAGGGCGAGTCCATAAGTAAAGTGAAAGGAAGTTTATTAGGAAAATAAAGGAATAAAGAATGTCTACTTCATAGGCAGAGTAGCCCTGAGGGCTCCTGGTTGGCTATTTTTATGGTTATTTCTTGATTATATGCTAAACAAGGGGTGGATTATCCATGAGTTTTCCCGAAAAGGGGTGGTCAATTCCCAGGACTGAGGGTTTCACTCCTTTTCAGACCATATAGAATAATTTACTGACATTGCCATGACATTTGCAAACTGTCATGGTGCTGGTGGGAGTGTCTTTTAGCATGCTAATGCCTTATAATTAGCTTATAAGGATGACCAGAGGTCACTTTAGTAGCCCTCTTGGTTTTGGGGGGTTTGGGCCAGCTTCTATACCACAGGCGGTTTTATCAGCAAGGTCTTTGTGACCATACCTGGTGACATCCTTTGATCTCATCACACTTAGAATGCCTAAACTTCTGGGAATGCAGCCCAGTAGGTCTCAGTCTTATTTTACCAAGCTCTTATTCAAGAGGGAGTTGTTCTGTTTCAAACGCCTCCGATAGTTTTATTACTTCTGGTTATTCTTACAAAATGGAAATTCCTAAGATCTTTTAAAATTTCAAACACAGTCTGAACTCAGTAATTATAAATTCTAATTGCAGTAAAGAATGAAAATTGTGAAGTTAACTTAGTGTCAGGTATTTCCCCTCCATCACCTGGAATTCTTGGAAGTTTAGTGTGGGAAAGAGAGCCATGTGAGGGCTGGAAATTCTTAAATGTTCACAGGTTGGAACCTTTTTCTCTGGGTGTAGTCATACTAATAGCTCATTTTCTCCTCTGTAATCCGCATCCCACATTCCTGGTAGTGCATCTCATTTGCAAGCACTTTCACATTCATTTCCTGGTTTTCTCTCTCTCCACATTGACCCCACACTTGGAGTTCTATTGCTTTTTCCATGTGTTGCTTTTGTGCTGAACTTAAATTGGCCTCAAAAAGGGATATTGTATTATGAGGTCCACATTTGATTCAGAGAAAACATGTTCAAAAATGTGGGGCTCCATTCAAAAAGAAGTACTCCTGTGTTCCAGACATAATAGTGACCCATCTTTGCCCTGTTGACCAAGCAGTTCATCTCCGTGTGTTACCTCTAGCCTTCAGACTTCCTGGGATGGGTCAAAATTGTGTTATTGGCTCTGCCAAATTCTATGAGAAATGAATCAAACTCTTTTTTTCTTCCCATCAGTGTCTTTTCTTTGTCCCTTGGTGGTGGAATACAGGGTGGGGTAATAGCAGCTCTCTCCCAAAAGATTGCTTTACAATTCTCTTCCTGAAGCTCCACCTTTTTTATACTTTATATTATCGAATTAGGTGAAGAGTTCAAGGGTTTTGAAACATGTTCTTCATCTACTTTTCAATTTCTACGTTCAGTCTGTGATATTTTATCAGAATGTCATATGTATTGAATCCAGGTGGTGCAAATCGAATCTTTGCATTGACTATTCTGTTACTTGTAAATTTACTGAGAAGATGGGAAAACTGGAAGTATAATGGAAAATAACCAACATATTGATATGGCAGATAGTCAGCATGGTTTTCATCAGAAATAATTTATAATATTTCCAAAGCATGGAATGACTCTTGCTTTAACAGTGTTCTGAGAGGAGTTTATAAAAACAATTCTTAAACATGTGTTTTAAGTTTTAGATAATATAACATTCAAAATCACATGATTTATTAAACATATATTGTTTGCAATTCAGTTTGGTGACTTGAACTTGCAAATCGCAACATGTAGCACCAAGACACAGCAGACCCTCCATTTCTTTATCTGAGTCCGATGGACCCTCTTTTTAATCTACCTCACATAAAAAGAAAAAATAAGTCAATCAGGATAATTTTGGGAGAATGTTATTATGATTTTATGATTTGAGTTTCAGAAAACAGTTTGGACTAAAATAGGAAGATATCAGAGACTTTTAGGGAGCCAGCTTTCTGTCACCTAAAATACTTTAAAATAATGTAATTTATCATTTTCTGTTCATATTTCAATGGATTATCTTCAAAATGAATAAAATTCATACAGCATATAAAAGTGTTGAGGTTTGTTGAAGGAGGAACTGCTTTCAATGTTGTAAGAATGAAGGAGAAAAAATAGATGCAAACATTGATTTTTGGTACATTTACAGGTTTTGTGTCTGGTGGATTAGAGAATGCCTGAGTTGAATTTTGAAGCCAGATGGAAAAGTTGTTGCATGATTCAAAGCATGAACTGTAAATAATACCACATAAGAGAGTTGTGAGAAATGAGGATGAAACAGTAGTCAGGTGCTAGATAATAAAGGATTATGTGTGGCGTACTAAGGTGTTTGTTAATTCTACAGGCAACAGAGGGTCATTAAACAATTTCATCAAGGTAAAATCTCATGCTGGTGCTATTTATGTAAAAGATTTATGGTGGATGAAGAATGAGAAGCAAGCATCCAACTAAGGATGCTATTACGGAAGTTTAGTTTAAAGATAATAAGAGGCTATAATGCCCCATAGTGTAAAAAGGAGAAGGAAAGAGAAGCATTAATGAAGGCCAATTGGCTGGACTTGAAAAATAAGATGCGGAAAATGAGAAAGAGCCCAAAGTCAAGAATAAGATTCAAACTTTGACAGCAGCTCTATGTTTTGGTATCAACCAATATAAAATTTAAAGAGAAGAAATGCAGTTTAGAAAGGAGGGGGAGGCAAAATTAATGATGAAAAAATAATGTGGTTTTGTAAATATTGATTTGGAGTTGCCTCCTGGATGTTTGGATAGAGATATAAGGTAAAAATTGTGTATCAAAATTTGAAGCGGAGGTGGAGGTGTAGGCAAGATCACTTGATTTGGTACTCATCAAGAAAAGCATATATTGAAGTTTCAAGAAAAGATGAGATTATCCAGATATAACTAGCTTTGTGAGGATGTTTTCTACAGAAGTCTTATCATTTTTGCAAGCCATGGAAGATGAAAAAAATATTTCCTTGGTCTTTTATTTGTACATTTTATTGAATTTTCTGTTCGAATTAAAATAAATGCACACTTTTTACAATAAGCCAAGCAACTTTCTAAAATGTCTTATGGTTTTGATTACAAATAGCTTCATTAATATTATCTTCTTCTGAATCTTCATATGTTTTCTCATTCTCATATCTCTGTAGTATTATTTTATGAATCCCTTTTTAAAATTCTTTTTCCTGCTTGTTCATTCGGGGATAAAATACACAAAGTAACCTAATGTTTTATAAAGTGTATGAATTGACTTTAGGAATGCTTACTATCTCCATGAATATATATATATATATGTAACTCCTTAGTTGATGTTAAGTTGGGGAACATTTGAGGCTGGGATCCCTGGAATAAACTTTCTGAATTAAATATTTGTACATAGAAAAGTTAGGGGTGTGCACTTGGGAAAATTTGAAAGTGAGGGAGGCAGGACTTGGCAGAGGTTGAAGTTAAAATGGACTGCAAAGGCTTCAGCTGATCTCAAGGGCTGAGCTGTCCAAAACAAAGACAAGAGGTCTGGGCCTCTGTATCCCACTATCAATCATGCTTTAAATGCAGGTGACCTTCGAACAAGAAAATCCCAGGAGAAAGACTGAGCTGTGAGTTCTCAGCCGCCAATACTAGCTGTGTGAATGAGGGCTTTCTCATAAAGCAGGAAGCATTGTGGTTCCCATTACAGTACCCACTTTGTCTCATTTTGATTCACATGTTTCTAGTAGCAAGCTCACCCTCACCTGGTTCAGATTCTCTAAGATTCCATTTTGTCTCATATCCTGGGGAAATGTATAATATGCATGTTAGTGGGATGATTTATATCTTCTCTCTCTCCGCTGCATTGTTCTCAAGGATAAATATTCTTTCAACATTCTTCTCACACTGGATGGCACCTCTGTTGGTTTAGATGGCTTACCTGGGAGGTGAAATTCTCTTTTGTCTATTAATAATGACCACTTTAGTCTGGG
>NW_012101406.1:66391-71445 GCF_000951045.1 Mandrillus leucophaeus | reverse complement strand
TACTGACCTCGTGATCCACCCGCCTTGGACTCCCAAAGTGCTAGGATTACAGACATGAGCCACAGGGCCTGGCCTCTTGCAGGCATTTTCTAACAATAACTCTACCACTCACTGATGATTAGGCCTATTATCTTGCCAGTATGTTGATGCCTTTACTTGCAGGTCTGTGGTTACACAGTACTTGAAATGGCCATATGGCAGCTGCCCAAGACGATGGGAGCCCACCTCTTGCATCAACATGGACAAGATGAGAGACATGAAGTCAAAGGAGATCATTTTGGAGCTTTCATATTTGAGTGCCCCACTGGTTTTTGGACTTGCATGGAACCTGTAGCCTCTTGGTTTTGGGCAATTTCTCCCATTTGGAATAGTTATGTTACCCGATGTCTGTACCCTCACTGTATCTAGGAAGTAATTAACTTGCTTATGATTTTACAGGCTTATAGGCAAAGGGACTTACCTTGTCTCAGATGAAACTTTGGGACAGTGGACTTTTGAGTTAATGCTGAAATAAATTAAGACTTTTGGGACTCTTGGGAAGTCATGATTGGTTTTAAAATGTGATGACATGAGACTTAGGATGGGTTGGGTGGAATGATATGGTTTGGCTGTGTCCCTACCAAAATCCTATCTTGAATTATAGCTCCCATAATTCCCATGTGACATGAGAGGGACCTGGTGGGAGGTAATTGAATCACAGGGGCAGGTCTTTTTCATGCTGTTCTCATGATAGTGCATAAGTCTTATGAGATCTAATGGTTTTTATAAAGGGAGCTTCCCAGAACAAGCTCTCTCTTGTCTGCCGCCATATAAGACGTCCGTTGCTCTTCCACCATGATTGTGGGGCCTTCCCAGCCACATAGTACTATGAGTCCATTTAATCTCTTTGCTTTATAATTTACCCAGTCTTTGGCATGTGTTTATTAGCAGCATGAGAACAGACTAATACAGTGGCCATAGCTTAAAGTTCAATGGGACTATTATTGTATCCTCTAGCAAAAGTGTCCCACACTCTCCCTTTGGGAATTAGTGCCTCTATACCTGCAGAGTATAAGTTATAGGAATAAAAAGTACTGCCAGTGGATCATTGGAAGGACAGAAAACAACTCTACATCTATTTGCCTTTCCTGGCTTCTACCTTGGGAAAAAAGCACCATCTAAATGTTGGTGATTTATCCTGGAGGATGACACCCTCACAAAGTACCAATTCCTGACTTGCATCTCAGCTGTTGTATTAAGAGGTCATACCCCTGCTTTGTCAGATCAATAGCTTTGAAGCTGCAATATTTCATGAGTAGTGTATCCCATTGTTGTGTATCCATGGCCACATCTCTGTTATAAATGTTTCCCTTGATCGGAGGCATTGTTATGAGGCATTGCTATGAGTAGATCAGATATTCTGTTAGGCCTTGAGGATAGTACATGTGAGGCTGGTGAGCAGGAAGGCAAAGTAAAAAATGTTCATCAATTTCATGCAAGATGGATTTTAACCCTTTCCAGGTTGTTAGGGGTCTAATGTAATCAACTTACCAACAAGTGATTGATTCGTCTCTAAATAAAAGGATGTCATCAACATTATGAATCAATGTGCTCTGCTAAAGAATGTGCAGATATTAAAAATGAAGAATGCATTTGCTAGATCAATGGCAACTTACGCTATGTTTATCTGTTCTAGCAAAAACACATCTCTTATGGTACCTGCATGCCATATGGGCTAAAACTTGGATGAGTTTGCGGTAGTAAACTCTTTTTTCCTTGGATCCACCTTTTTTTAAGGGGTCCAACTGGTTAATTAAATAGAGATATAATGGGGATCACTACCCTCATCTTTAAGGGGTCATTTTCTTCTGGGTGTGATATAAATTTGGATGTTTCTCCTAGCTGGCAAGGAGGGATGAACTCAGAGACTTCCATTTTGCCCTCACAATCATAATGGCTATGACCACACAGGTAAGTAAACTGGTGTGAAATTGCTGCTACCTGTCAAGAACTGCAAATAATCTGAGCTTTCACCCTACATGCAAGCTAATGCAGAGGATGCAAGGCTTCTGCCTCAGAGGCAAATAACTTGATTATACACAGTAGAGCAAGCAGAATGAGCTTCAATGTTTACATGAGTTCCCTGCTCTCCAAGTCCTACAGGGGCAATGCAGAGTAGTCTAAGTGGGTTCAACACGTGCAATGGGCTTGTTTCACAGTAGAGGAACATCAAGTTTAGAGAACACATATTTCTGATACTGAGTAGTTCACATACCTTGGCTTGCCCTAAGTGGAGACATTTTCTTTATTAAATTAGGCAATGAACAAACTGGTCCTATACTTCAAAACGAGGCAGTATCTCATTCAGCAAAGGGTATAGGCTTGTACAATTATCCTTGAAAAGTTACCACAGAACAAAGCAACCAATCCCTCTGCTCTCAATACATGCAGTAATGTGGGAGACTGATAGGAAATTTTCTTTCAAAATTATTAAAAAGCCATAATAGAATAATCTAATTGACGTTCTGAAAAATCACCAAGGATTAGCTACCTAAACAGAGTGGACCAACTATCAACCAGATGTAGGCCAGGATTTCATTTATGATTTTGCTCTTATGTGTTCTGATTTTAAAAGTTGACTGTCCTGATGCTTCCAGTCTTCAGGAATTGATGTCAAGTTAGGACCCATCTTTAACAGTCCTTAAAATGTCTAGTAATTTTCTATTTCCTATTGTCTGGTAAGATGAGTAAATGCCATGGGTATTTTGGTAGGAGAGTGGGGAGAACCTGGGACAATCATTACAACAAGCACCTACTGCGGTGTTGCAGTGTCTTTCCTCCTGGGCACATTGTTTCTCCCTTAGCCATGTCTAAAATCTGGTTCAATTTTTCAAGCTGAATAGGAAATAATGAGCTCCTATTATCCTATTATTAAATGAGGAAATAATCCAGCTTTCCTCATTTACCTAATTATCAATCTTTGATTGCTTTTGATTTTGTAAATTAAGCAGTACTTTTTTTGGCTACTGATTTACCTTGTCCTAAGCAACACCATATTTTGTTTCTTGACTGGTTTCTTTGAGTAGATTCCCCTTAGTTTCCACTATGGTCTTATAACTCGTTATGATAATTGAACCCATCTAAATTCTGACATTTAAATGTTGCCATGTGGCTTCAATATCCCATTCCTTTTATTACTAGGAAATCCAGTTATGTAATAATATCCATTATTATCAGACTTTTTCTGCAAATACACACTCATTACTGAGCTTCTTAACCACGCTGGTGTCCCTTTCTTTAGAAAATTTCTTGATACTTCAGTAAGTAGTGTGCCCTCTGAGTCCTCTCTTGGATAATAGTCTCACAGTGGAGGTTGTGAGGTTACATAGTAAATCCAGTTAGCATGAGACATTATTTGTATCTTTTGATCCTTTCCTCCGTTGTTTTCTATTCTAGAATTTCCATATTATTTAGAGGAAGCCATTGCTTTCCCTAAACTTCCAAATCCCATCTCCTCTCTGGATTTTTATTAGAGTAATAAATCAAAAATCCTGGGAGAGTATGTCATATTAATAAACTTTCCAATTTACAACTTTATGTTTCACCCCTGCTTTGATCATCATCCTCAGATCTCATTTCTATACATAGTCTCCTGGCTCTAGCCCATACATGTTGGCTTGTTCTATAGCTTTTGTTGGCTTTTAGTTCCTTTTCTTCCTTAGTGAAACTGGCATTTTCCCAACCTGGCTGTGTTAGTTATGTATCTTATGACCAGGAGGGGAAATGGGAATAGATTCCAAGGAAGTTTATGTTTTCTTTCAAGGCAGATGACTCCACATCATGTTCAAGCCAGGGTAGGGAAGGGTCTGGCATTTAATAGGGAAGAGTGAGCCACTTCAGCCCTTTAAGAGAGTTGAGAAGGATCTGGAGTCTTGATGATTTCCAAATGAACTCATCTGAATTCTCAGGGTCTTGTTCCTTCATAATCAGGACATTGATTTTGTTGTAAGAGATTTGATTGGGTGAAGGATTCTAACATCACTGGAGCTCTGCTACTCTCAAGTCTAATGTCTGCATTTGATGCTCAACTTCTTTAGCCCTCTGAATGTAGAAATGAGATTAGCTTTATAAGCTACAAAGGAATTCCATTGGTTTCCAAACATGATATTAATTCAGCATTAATATACTTTCCATTGTACATGAATAGTATCCATCAACACCTATATGATTCCATAGTGTTTGTAAGTATTATTTCCTTCATAGCTTTCAAATGTATAAAATATTACTCTAGCCAGTTAATTCCCATTCATAGTTATCTCACTTGAGTTCAACACCAGTGAGAATTTTAACAATTGCACTGCTACATAATTCCAAGGACACTCAGTACTTCCATCTACTCTCAGTGATATTTTTATGATTAATACACCATAATTTCAAGACATCACAGAAATTGACAAAGCTGGATAAAATTCCACTCAAATATACAATAATAATAAGGCTTTAAAAGTTGTTACATGTTAAATGTTTAAAGACAACAAAATAAGCGAAAACTTCCTAAATCTTCCAGTCGAAAGTACCAAAAAGTTTTTATTTTATTTTCACCAGTGGTTCGAGTCCTACTCTTTTCCATAAATAAGTTCAAATATTAAGTATTAAATAAAAACTTCGAGATAAGAAGTTAGCCTTTACTTGACATTATTGTTCTAACTCACTATTTGACCAGCAGGAAATCTTGTCCATCTACAAAAGCAATGAAACTATTTCCAAAGCAGGATAACAAAAAGATTCTGGAAAAGAGTTAGAAAATCAAGAGGTCAGAATTACACATTTATCTTTTCAGAAGCTAAAAAAGTTATCCTTATATTGTCATTGGAATGTTTCCTCTGGTAAATTCTAATTTCTCATTCAGTCTTCCTTAATTTCACTGTGAATGAAAAGGGGAGAGGAAGGGAATGAGGGAGAAGAGTGGGAGAAAGAAAGAGGTGGTAGAAATCATACCTTCTTAACTGGAAGGTCCGCTTCTCTTAGTATCTTTAGCAAAGATTGTTTCATGTATACTGGTATTGTTATGGACA
>NW_012101406.1:61417-65481 GCF_000951045.1 Mandrillus leucophaeus | reverse complement strand
TGGAGTGCAGTGGCCGGATCTCAGCTCACTGCAAGCTCCGCCTCCCGGGTTCACGCCATTCTCCTGCCTCAGCCTCCCCAGTCGCTGGGACTACAGATGTGTACTACCACGTCCAGCTAATTGTTGTATTTTTAGTAGAGATGGGTTTTATCCACCTGCCTTGACCTCCCAAAGTGCTGGGATTAAAGGCCTGAATTCCCACACCTGACCTTTTTTAAACCATATTCTTATCCCATATAGCAAGATATACAAAATTACTTCACACAGCTTGAGAATCCTCTGGGTAGAACCCCATTCTACCTTCAAACGTTTCCTCTCATCCTTATAAACAAGCACTCCACACATCTACATGGATATATTAGCAATGGTCACATGCTCTTATGGCTCATTCTATTTTTAACTCATGATATTCCCCTCTTTACCTCTTCTTCACCTTTGCCCCCCAAAATGTCTCTTCCGTCTATGTGATGAATTACTACTTGTCTTTCAAATTGTGTTAGAAATATTTCCTCATCTTTGTGTCCTCTTCTGATACCTTGAAATCCAATATTGTTAATTCTTTGTTGTGTTCCTTCTTATCCCAAGTATATTCTTACAAAAGAAGTTATCATATCTCTTTCCATGTTTTCATGTCTCTCTCTCATTAGACTAGAACCTTTGAGAACAAGTATTACTGTATCACAGTGAGTGTTGTAATCCCACAGTCTTGCTCTATACATATTACTCAAAGGCTCTCAGTAATAATCCTGTAAATAAAGAGAATAATTCATTTCTGACATTTATCCACCACACTGTAAAGCCTTGTACTATGCTTACTCATAAATTAAGAAAAAGGTCTTATTAACAAGTTTTATTTTCTTAAAGTAATAAAATTCTGGGAGAAATAAAAAATTTTACATTTTACATTATAAATTTTTAATGTCTTATATGGGATGTTTTCTAAAATATATACCTCTTCTATTCTAAAATTATAAACTGATATTTAGCGTAACAGTAATAAATTTTTACATGAACACCTATGATTGTCAAAGCACTTTTAGAAACCTAAATTTAAATGACTATAAAACTTGAAAACTTGTCTTTATGATATTTTTTAAAAAGCTATTTTTCCTGCTGTCGTATTTGCTCCCTGAAAGTCCAAAGTGAACCGTCGCGTTATTGTTATATAAATTATTTCATCAGTGAAGTGTTTGCAAATGAAATGCAGAACTTTAAGTGACACAAAGTGCAGGATTTGTAGAACATAGCTAGTAAAACATACAACTTGTAAAAAGGGTTTTGTAGGGAATATTGAGTTCATATTCCATTTTACCCAAAGCTCTATTTAGCAAGATTTTCTTTTATTACCTTGCAATTCACCAAGCATGAGTAATTTCCCCATCAATTCTTTTATCCAGTGGCAACATAAACACTAACACTTTCTGAAATAAAAGAGTTGGAGTATTATGGTTGCTCTGTTCAAGCAGCTATTTTTAAGGTTGTGTCAGCATTTCCATTACATACCCAGTTTCTTGAAGTTTATAACTCGCAGTAAAAACTAACCCTTGGGTTGAATCTTTACTTACAGAGGTATTTTTCAGTTCAACTTATGGAGATATAGCTGCAAGACACCCCATTTCTGTTAATAGAAGCCAGGTCATGAATCCCTTCCTGGCATATTGAACAGATTTATCCTGTAACTTTTCTACTGGGAGAAAATTATTTTTATCAAAATGGGAGAAGTATTTTGTTTTGATTTCAGTGAAGTTATAAAGTGCAATACCTATCCCGTGAAGGTATGAATTTTCAATAGCTTTTCTACACTTACGGCAAACTCACTTATTGTTTCTCACAAAAGTGACTTTGGTAAAGTATAAGCTAGTTGGTTCTGCTCAGATAAAAATTAAAACTAAGCTCATACTATTTTTTCTTCAAAATCTATTTTCTTTCTTGAGCATGCCACTAAAAGATAGAAACAATTTAAAATACGTTTTACAAAAGAAAGTAAAAGAATGAAATTGATTATTGTTAGTACACTCCAGTTCTACCTATGGATACACATGAGTCCTATTTGTATCCCATAGTTATTTGTTGGGATGCAAATGGAAGTCATGTATATGCTGTATGTAGCATTATTTTTGTTTATTTTTTAATACATGACTGTAATAACTGACAAAATTCTAATTTTTTTAAATATAAAAACATATAAATCAAGTCACTGCAGAAATCAGAAATTTTTTTGGTTATCATTTAAATAAGCAAAGTTACCCGAAGTTGAAAATTTTAACATGTAATTTAGTTCCTCTACATTTTTAATGCACACCCTCAGGTGTCTTTTTTCGGTATATAAACCTCCCAAATTCAATAAAAATCAGATAGCACATGTTCTGAAAAAATAAAAGGGAGGTGTTAAAACCAATTAAATCAATGATCCTTGAGCCTCAGATAGGCTATAGGTGTAAACTGTAATGGAGCAAAGCTCCATCAGTTCCAACATCTACCATAACACTCATAAAATACAGTATGACTGACAATTCATAATAAAAATATTAACATGACAAATAAAAAATGTATAAATTGAAACATGTTTAAATGATATTTAACAAAAATATATATGCATGCTAACATTAATTTTAATATTAGATTCAAACTACTTTTTAAAATTAACATGACTAAAAAAATTAAATGGTCACTAGTTATATTTTTAATTGTTTTTATCGAAGAATCTGCCCATTGATGCTTGATATAGTTTGAAGCTGTGTTCTCACCCAAATTTCACATTGAAATGTAATCTGCAAAGTTGGAGGTAGGGCCTGATAGGAGGTGATTGCATCATGAGGATGGATTTCTCATGAATGGTTTAGTTTAGCACTGTCTTCCTTGGTACTGTCCTCAGGATAGTGAGTTCTCCTGAGATCTGCTCATTTATGAGTGTGTAGCACTTCCTTGCCTTGGTCTCTTGCTCCTACTCTTGCCATTTGACCTGCAAGTTCTCGCTTCACCGTCTGCCTTGATTGTAAGCTTCCAGAGGCTTCCCCAGAAAGAGATACTACTATGCTTCCTGTACAGCCTGCAGAACCATGAAAAGAGGTAGCAATTAAACCGCTTTTTAAATAAATTCCCCAGTCTCAGGTATTTCTTTAGAGCAACGCAATAACAGCCTAATACAGTGATTTGCAATTTAGGCATTTCTTTTAAAAAACATTTCTCTATTTTAAGTTCTGGTATACATGTGCAGAACATGCAAGTTTGTTACATAGGTATACACGTGCCATGGTGGTTTGCTGCACCTATGGACCTGTCATCTACGTTCCCTCCCCTCACTCTCCACACCCCAACAGACCCCAGTGTGTGTTGTTCTCCACCCTGTGTCCATGTCTTCTCAGTGTTCAATTCCCACTTACAAGTGAGAACATGTGGTGTTTGGTTTTCTGTTCCTGTGTTAGTTTCCTGAGGATGATGGCTTCCAGATTCATCCATGTCCCTGCAAAGGACATGATCTCATTCCATTTTATGGCTGCATAGTGTTTCATGGTGTATACGGGCCACATTTTCTTTATCCAGTGTATCATTGATGGACATTTGGGTTGGTTCCATGTCTTTGCTATTGTAAATAGTGCTGCAATATACATGTGTGTGCATGTGTCTTTATAGTAGAATGAATTATATTCCTTTGGGTATATATCACCTAATGAGACTGCTGGGTCAAATTGTACTTCTGATTCTAGATCCTTGAAGAATCGCCACACTGTCTTCCACAATGGCTGAACTAATTTACACTCCCACCAACAGTGTAAAAGTGTTTCTATTTCTCCACAGCCTTGCTAGCGTCTATTGTTTCTTGACTTTTTAATAATCACCATTCTGACTGGTGTGAGTTTGTATCTCATTGTGGTTTTGATTTGCATTTCTCTAATGATCAGTAATGTTCACTTTTTTTTCATGTTTGCTGGCTGCATAAATATCTTCTTTTGAGAAGTGTCTGTTCATACCCTTCACCCACTTTTTGATGGGGTGTTTGTTTTATTCTTGTAAATTTGTTTAAGGTCCTTGCAGATTCTGAATATTAGACTTTTGTCAGATGG
>NW_012101406.1:49235-61367 GCF_000951045.1 Mandrillus leucophaeus | reverse complement strand
TGATGGACATTTGGGTTGGTTCCATGTCTTTGCTATTGTAAATAGTGCTGCAATATACATGTGTGTGCATGTGTCTTTATAGTAGAATGAATTATATTCCTTTGGGTATATATCACCTAATGAGACTGCTGGGTCAAATTGTACTTCTGATTCTAGATCCTTGAAGAATCGCCACACTGTCTTCCACAATGGCTGAACTAATTTACACTCCCACCAACAGTGTAAAAGTGTTTCTATTTCTCCACAGCCTTGCTAGCGTCTATTGTTTCTTGACTTTTTAATAATCACCATTCTGACTGGTGTGAGTTTGTATCTCATTGTGGTTTTGATTTGCATTTCTCTAATGATCAGTAATGTTCACTTTTTTTTCATGTTTGCTGGCTGCATAAATATCTTCTTTTGAGAAGTGTCTGTTCATACCCTTCACCCACTTTTTGATGGGGTGTTTGTTTTATTCTTGTAAATTTGTTTAAGGTCCTTGCAGATTCTGAATATTAGACTTTTGTCAGATGGCTAGATTGCAAAAATTTTCTCCCATTCTGTAGGTTGCCTGTTCACTCTGATTATAATTTATTTTGCTGTGCAGAAGCTCTTCAGTTTAATTAGATCTCATTTTTCAATTTTGACTTTTGTTGCAATTGCTTTCAATGTTTTTGTCATGGAGTCTTTGCCCATGTCTGTGTCCTGAATTGTATTCCCTAGGCTTTCTTCTAGGGTTTTTATGGTTTTGTGTTTTACATTCAAGTATTTATCCATCTTGAGTTAATTTTTGTATGAGCTGCAAGCAAGGAGTCCAGTTTCAGCTTTCTGCATATGGCTAGCCAGTTTTACCAGCACCATTTATTGCATAGGAAATTCTTTTCCCAATGTTTGTTTTTGTCAGGTTTGTCAAAGATCAGATGTTTGTAGATACTATTTTGTGGTATTATTTCCGAGGTTCTGTTCTGTTCCATTGATCTATGTGTCTGTTTTGATACCAGTACTATGCTGCTTTGTTTTCTGCAGCCTTGTAGTATAGCTTGAAGTCAGGTAGCATGATGCCTCCAGCTTTGTTCTTTTTGCTTAGGATTGTCTTGGTTATACAGCTTCTTCTTTGGTTTCATATGAAATTTAAGGTAGTTTTTTTCTATTTCTGTGAAGAATGTCAATGGTAGTTTGTTGGAAATAGCATTGAATCTGTAAATTACTTTGGGCAGTGTGGCCATTTTCACAATATTGATACCTCCTATCCATGAGGATGGCAAGTTTTTCCATTTATTGTGTTCTGTCTTAGTTCCTTGAGCAGTTCTCCTTGAAGAGGTCCCTCACATTCCTTGTTAGTTGTATCCCTAGGTATTTTATTCTCTTTGTAGCAATTGTAAATGGGAGTTCATTCATGATCTGGCTCTCTGCTTCTCTAGTGTTGGTGCATAGGAATGCTTGTGATTTTTGCACATTGATTTTGTATCCTGAGACTTTGCTGGAGTTGCTTGTCAGCTTAAGGAGTTTGGGGCTAAGAAGATTCTCAGCAAATGCAAAAGAACTGAAATCATAACAAAGAACAGTCTCTCAGACCACAGTGAGATAAATTAGAACTCAGGATTAAGTAACTCACTCAAAACCACACAATTACATGGAAATTGAGCAACCTGCTCCTGAATGACTCCTGGGTAAATAATGAAATTAAGGCAGAAATCAAGAAGTTCTTTGAAAACAATGAGAACAAAGAGATAATATGCTAGAATTTCTGGGACACAGCTAAAACAGTGTGAAGAGGGAAATTTATAGCACTAAATGCCAACATCGCAAAGCTAGAAAGATCTCAGATCAACACCCTAACATCATAATTAAAATAGCTAGAGAAGCAAAAGGAAACTAATCCAAAAACTAGCAGAAGAAATAACTAAGATTAGGGCAGAACTGAATGAGATAGAGACATGAAAAAGCCTCCAAAAAATCAGTGAACAGAGGAGTTGTTTTTTGGAAAACAATAACAAAATACATAGACCACCAGCTAACCTAATAAAGAAGAAAAGAGAGAAGAATCAAATTGACACAATAAAAAATAATAAAGGAGATATCACCACTGACCCCACAGAAATACAAACTACTATCAGAGAACACTATAAACACTTCTATGCAAATAAACCAGAGAATCTAGAAGAAATGGATAAATTCCTGGACACATACATCCTGTCAAGACTAAACCAGGAAGAAGTCCAGTCCCTGAATAGACCAATAGCAAGTTCTGAAATTGAGGCAGTAAGTAAATAGCATACCAACCATAAAAAGCCTGGGACCAGATGGATTCACAGCCAAATTCTACAGAGGTACAAAGAGGAGCTGGTACCATTCCTTCTGAAACGATTTCAAACAACTGAAAAGGAGAGACTCCTCCTTAACTCATTTTATGAGGCTAGCATCATCCTGATACTAAAACTTGGCAGAAACACAACAACAACAACAAAAAAGAAAACGTTAGGCTGGTATCCCTGATGAACATCTATGTGAACATCCTTGGTAAAATACTGGCAAACTGAATCCAGCATCACATCGAAAAACCTATCCATCATGATCAAGGCAGCTTCATCCCTGCGATGCAAGGCTGGTTCAACATATGCAAACCAATAAATATAATTTAAACATTTCAAATGCAGAGTATATTTGAGAGTTTTACTTTGAAATAGTCTTAACTATTTTGATTTCTATATGCAAACTATATATGTAATTTAAATAAAATAATAAAGTTTAATAAAAATTATTTAAATTTGGTTTTGATTCACTCATTTATCAATATATGAGACAAAACATAACAAAAGGAGAGGTTCACTTAGATTAAGATATATCTTTTAAAATTTGAAATAAACAGAGCTTACTCAGAAGTGAAAACATTTCTGTAACACATATTTCTTGAGCCAATTAAAAATTTTATAATCCTGGGAAAAAAGGAATAATGACTTGTAAATCTCAATTCATAGCACATACCTCTATACCCAAACAAGTTTGCTTATGTTATAGAAAAAAAAAACCATAATACTATCAGAAGAATATATATTGAGACATAAAACGTAAAGAGTAGAACGTTGCAAATTGTTTCGCATATTTCAAATTAATGCTTGTTCCACCTTCTCACCACATTTTTGTTTGTTTGGTTGGTTTTAGGAAAGTTTGTGTTGTAAATAATAGCTTCAAAAATTGTGATAATTAAGAAAAACTTTAAATATCCAAGGTCAGTAAAAGCCAGAGAAGACTATTAGCATGTGTATTTGAGCCACATGGTTCCAGATTGTCAAACTAAATAAGGACCAGATTTTAGAGCTACTTACTTAGAATAGGCAGATTAAATTACAGGATTGAAAAAAATTTAGAAAATATTATTTACTTTTGTCTTGCTCAAAGGTACATATGCTGAGTAACTGCAGATTAACTGGGACAGGTAAATGCATTAGCAAAGAAACAGAAACATTATACAACAAAACATGTGACTTTTGTATTGAGAAGTTCAGTGCTGCACTGAATCAGAGTATGGGTCACAGAATTGTAGGACAGAAATCTTGGGAGTTAGGCAAGAACAAGATTATGTATTTTTTATTTCAGTACTTTTAAGTTTTTTTGTATTTTATCCTGTAAGTAATGAAAGCCATTAAAATGTAAATATGAAATTATGAGATTAAATGTTCTTTTTGAAATAATTATTCTTTTATTTTATTACTCTCTTCCTTCCATTTTTTTGTGGAAAAGGAAACTCTTCACCACTATACAGTTCATTCATGTAACCAAAAAACGCTCGTATCTCCAAAGCTATTGAAATTTATTCATAGATAGATATTGAAGCCTGTCTTTTTTTTTCTGTTAATCTGTATATTGTCATTTCATTTGTAGGTCCCCAAATACTAGACCCAAGTTGTAGAAGTAAAATTTTCCTGTCCTGTTTTGGCAAAGAGGAGGGAATGGTTTAGACTCTTAGCTTACCCTGAAGACTCCTGCTGAGATATTGGATTTTATGACCAAGCTGGCAAAGGGAAACTTTTTACCAGTCAGACCCCTGAATCTCTGCTCAGGGTCCTGAGCAAAGGCAATAAAAGCTACTCCTATTTTTTTCTAAAGAGTATTTTCTAAAATTTAGATTTAAAGGAGAAAAATTTTGGTTAGAACTAGTTTTTTGTATACTGTGACTCTTCTTGCAGATAGCCATTATGCTTTCGTTTTTCACTGTCTCTTGCACTATAATTTTGTGTTGTGCTGTCTAAACCATGTTGTTTGTTTCCTGACAATTTAGCTGTGCAACTCAAAAAGAATGTTTTCTCTGGATTTTGGCCTGCTGGGAGAGAGGTGACAAATTGTCAGGTCTGTGCTCAGACGTGGACAGCCATCAGGAGGAAAACATTATCTTTCACCATGAAGTATGATATTTAGTCTCTACTCATTAGCAATATATAGGAGTGGCATTCTATTGCCAGTGTACTGAGAGCTTTTAACATGGATGATGTTGACTTTTTTGTTGATTTTTTCTTCTGCATGTAATAAAATGTTAGCATAGTATTTCTCATGTGCTCTATTAACATGGTTACTTTCATTGATTTTCTATTGTAAAATCAGTTTTGCATTCCCTAAGTAAAATACACTAGGACACAGTATACTATTATCTTTAATATTAAAAGCAAATATTAGTGGATTTGCTTTACTAGTTTTATTTTTATTTTTGGACATTTTTCACCTATATCATGATGTTTACTGCTTGATAGTTTTATTTTCCTACTCTCTTTGTTTGGCTTTGCTATCAGTATAAGTTCAGCACCATACAATAAACTTGTAAATGTTTTTCTTATTCCACATTCCAGGAAAAATCTATGTTAACTTGGTATTATGTCTTCCTCAAATAATTGGTATAACTCCTCAGGATAGCCACCTGAGTAAAGAGGTTTCTTTGTTAGAAAATTGTTAGCTACAAATTTAAATCTTAAAAGGTATAAAATATTTAGGTTATTTAATTATTCTGGAGTAGTTTGTACATTTTAAGGCATTTGCCCATTTTAGAGAAGTTGTTGGATCTATGAATACAGAGTTGTTTAAATGTTTAAATTCATATTATTTTCACATATGCTTGTTCTGTGATGTCACCTCTTTTATTTTTATTATGGGTAAATTTTTGTATCTTATCTGTGTAAAATTTTCTTTGTCAATTATGCTAAAACTTCAATTGTGTTAACTTTTTTTTTAAAACACAGAGATTTTGTTGTTGTTGTTGTTTATATTTGTTTTTTGTTTGTTTGTTTTGAGGCAGAGTCTCACTCTGTTGCCCAGGCTGGAGTACAGTGACATGATCTTGGCTAACTGTAACCTGCACCTCCCAGGTTCAAGTGATTCTCATGTCTCTGCTTCTCGACTAGTTGCGATTACAGGTGCAGGCCACCACACCATGCCCAGCTAATTTTTGAATTTTTAGTAGAGATGGGGTTTTGCCATGTCACCAGGCTGGTCTAGAACTCCTGGCCTCAAGTAATACACCTGCGTTGGCCTCCTGAAGTGCTGAGATTACAGTTGTGAGCCACCACACCCGGTCCAGAGATTAGTTTTTAAAAACGTCTTTATTTATTTGGTTTTCAAGAATGTTAAGAATTTTTTTAGTAGATCTTTCTGTTGACTTGCTTTTACTTTAACTTGTTATTCTTTTTCGAGTATTAAGGTTACACCTAAATCTTTTCCATCTTCCAAAAGCACATTGTAGTTCCTTGACACTTGATGCTTGCTCTTGTTTTGGTGCAGAGGGTGCAAGAGACTTATTCTTTATTCTTACTCACTGTAAAGCTCAGATAGGCACTGTATACCTGGCCCTGAATTGTGGTGCCTTCTTTGTGATTCTTTTACTTTTCCACCTGTATGTCTGGTGTCAGGATAAATCTCTGCCCCTTTCCTAAGAGTAGAGAAGTCTTTTTTATTCCTCCTGTCTTCTTTTTTCCTGAACTGCAATGGGTTTTCACCAATGACATAAGTGCAAAAGAGTTTCTTGCCCCTTTCTAGCATTCTAAGGCTTTTTTCTATTATGCATGATAGAAATGTTTGTGTGGGGCTCAAACAGCAGCTGCTATACCCTCCCCAAGGCCCGCACAAGAGTGTTGATTTATTAATGCTATCACCTTCCCCCCACCCCCCCCCTTTTTTTTTTTTTTTGGTGAGGCTGAAAAAAGTACAATTTCCAATTTGTATCTGCATCCCCCAGAGATTTGTATTCTCCCACTTCTCCGCACATTTCCTTTTTCAAATCATTAAAATTCTAGCTAAATTATATTTTTTCTCACTACCCAGACATCTTTTCTATGAAAATAACTACTTATACCTGATGCTTTCATGAAAATACCATCTTCCATTAAATTTTGGTCAGTTGGTTTACCAGTATTCTACTTCCCTGGTGCACTCAAGAGAACTTATAAATTTGCAGGTTGTCTAGCAGTTTTTTCATAGGTGTAGAAATGTTCTTTCAATTTTATCAACATTTAAGGTAGAAGTTAGACAATATTGATATTTTAAAACACAGGCTCTCGTATACAGTGTGTCTTAAGATGATCTCTCAATAAAGGCTTATTTAATGAATGAATTGCAGTATTTTATATATAATGGATGATTAAATCTTTAGAGTAGTATTCAAATTACATATATGGATTTAGAGGGTTATGCCATGAAAGACTCCTACAATAGTTACAAAAATTAATCAACATGATTAGGGGAAAATCCAGCAAAAGAAAGACAGTTACTGTGGTTTGACTATTTTATTAATGATGAGTGTTTAGGAATATTTAGCAGGACTGATGGTGAAGCAAAACAGTATTTTAAATTTGGAGTTTTGGCTGGTGAACTGCTTCCTAGAGGTATGCTACATGAAACAAATGCATTCTGAATGTAAAATGATATACTAATCCCTGGATGGGAGCATTAAGAAAGTTCATTGGAAACTACTTTGACCATCTTCTACTCAAACATATTTTTATCATGTTTTTTGGATTCCACTGTGCCAGGCTCCTGCCCTCAATTAACATTTCAACCATAGTCATTATTGATTATTTGCATATTTTCATTTAAGATTTATTTACATAATAATGATATTGATAGTAATAATAGTTATGTATATAACATTTATCTTGTGATAGACACAGTTTAAAGTATAATACATATATTTTTAATACTTAACATGCCCTAGGGATTAAGTATTTTTATCTGTAATCTATGGATGAAGAAACTGAGGGAGAGAGAGGCTGAATAACTTGTCCAAGTTCACAGATTATGAGTTACAACATAGTTTGGCCTATTAAGTAAATGTTTGAAAATAATGGCCAGATATTGTGGTATTTCTCCAAGTAAGAATCTGTCATTTATTTCTCAAGTGCTGTGTGGAGAACAGCTATTTCACAGACATATGTAGCACCTTAAAGGTCATGAGGTGGGAAGAACTGATCAAAGACTAAGTCTCTATTCTCAGTAAAGCCAAGTTTTTCATGGAGGGTGTAATAGTCCATTCTCACACCACTATAAAGAAGTACCTGAGACAGAGTAATTTATGAAGAAAGAGGTTTAATTGACTCATAGTTCTCAGGCTGTACAGGAAACATGGCTGGGAAGCCTCAGGAAACTTACAATCATGGTTTACATTTTGTTTGCCTCTCTAAATTAACACATTTATTCGTATTAGACTCTGAGGTTTTCCTGTTTTCTTATTTTCATCATGTTTTATTAAAAATATATTTTAGTATACATATTACCACCACTTTTAGTTATTTAGTAAAAGGCATACTTAGGGGGCTTGATAGAAGATGAGTGCAGCAGTAATTCCTTGCGTACACAACAATGACTTGCAAAAAAATTTCTTAAGTTTTTAAATACTCAACTCTCCAGTGTTCACACAAAAACTCAGTCAAAGTACTATTTTTCATTGAATTTGTTTTCAGGCCTTATGTTGCCTCATTAAATTTAGAAGGAAAAAAAATCCGAAACAACATTTAAATCTTTTGAATGTTCTAAGCTGATAGGCACATTTCTTTCTCAAGAAGACGTGATCTTTTGTAAATGATTTTTAAAAAAGTGGTCATTCTTTGTGGATGCGGCACCACATAATTTCACAAGTTACTAACCCCTTTAGCTGGACATCTTTGTGTAGGCACAGCTAGTACAAATTGTTCCTGCTCTTTTCTGCTTGAATGATTAAGTGCAGACAAAAGATACCTGTGCATATATCATAGCTCATTGGATAAAATCCTTGAATTTTTCTGAATTAAAAGTTGATACCAACACAAAATATAATACATGTTTAACACTGAAGCATACTTACAGTAATTGAGAAACCTATATATCCTAATTTTTAATTCAAGAGACTTTACATTTTTAGTGAATTATTGACCATAATAAATAATTCATAGGTTATCTTATAGTTACTTGTGTTCACATATAAGAACACTAAAAATAAATCTCAGATTAGGATATTATGTGGATATGTCAAATTTCTTTCATTACAATTAGGAATAAAATAGCTAATTACACATCATTACACCATATGAATAACTGGTATTATATTTCTTTTTTTGGTGATATCTTAGCATTATACCTACTTTTTCTGATAATTAGTATTATTATGTAGTGTGACACATTAGTTGTGTCATATCAGACAGATGTGATAAATTTTCCCTGTCAATAAAGCAAAGTTTTTACTTGTAACCTGATATTGTTATTTCAGAAGTAAGTTAAATATCAAATTTTAATAATCTATGGCAGTGCAGTACATAGAAAGAATTCACAGTTTATTTTTTTCTTTTTTTCATTTTTATGTATGTTGCCATCTTGCATTCCAGTAAAGAGGAAACAATTATTTTAATGTACCCTGATTGCAATTATCTCTTCTAATGTGGGCTGTATTTTTTAGGCACACAATTTGTTTCTACAATAGAAAAAATCAGGTGAATGTCTGAGGAATTAACCCTAAGCATTTATAACTGCATCTGAGAGCATGCTGTCTGTCTCCTAAAGTCTAGACTATTCTCCATGTGGAAAATCTGTGACCAGAAGCCAAAACTCACTTCTTGGCACATACCCTCTTGGATATGATTAGTGCTGAACAAAGCAGAAATAATAGTTTTTGGAACAAGAAGGTAAAGCAGAGTTGGTCTCCTAAGCCTGTGGAAAGGTAGATTAATGCAAAGGGAAGAATCAATTTCGTTGTTATGAGTAGAATCATAACTAGCTGAAATTAATAGATAATTCTTGCAGCAGGGATCAACTGGGTTAGGTGTTACTCATCTTGGAGTCCTTGACATCACTGGGAATTAAAGGTTTTTATTATATTATCTGAAGTTAGTTCAAGATAATTATGAAAATCCTGTAGTCTATTTAAAAAAGTATAGTTTCCTGTGGTTTCATCAGACTTGACTTTATTTTAGGTGCATAGTGTGTGTACATGTGTTAAATGCATGTAATTTATTTCACTCTCCCAACTGGAAATTGTTTATTTTACTAAAAAGAAATTAAAATATATGTCGAAGTTTTACTGTGACATTTGAAAGATGCTGTCCAAGATGTTATTGTGCCCAATTATACCTACTTGATTGAGCTTGAATATAATCTTTAGCATGTTAATTTTGTAATCTATTTGTAAACAAATCATGGGAGTAGATTGCAGAAAAATGTAAAAATAACTTTACATTGGGGTGAAAATGTGCAAATGATGTACATATACTTCAACACATCATGTTGCACATGATAAATATATGCATTTTTATCTGTCAATTTAAATAAATTTTACCAAAAAATACAAAAAATAAAGTTACTTTGAATCAATACAGTCTATCACTATGTAGACTAACATCAATATTTGGGACCTGCTTTATTAAGATGAAATTTTTATGTAAATTCTTACAAGAAAAAATTTTGTTTGCAGTTGTTAAAATGAATACATAAGAAACAATAAGACAGACAGGCTGTCACAGTAGCAGCTACTCCAGTCTGTACAGGAGACACAGAAGAGAACAAGTAGACATCTGTTTTCTTGCTGCCTGGAATAGAATGAGCTGCTAAGGAGATTATGGCCTTAGGCTTGCCTGTATGTATGCCATTTAACTGGAAAATGGAATATATGAATTTCTCTAAGTTGACAAAGAATTCCAACTGATAGTATTATAGTTGAACATGAACCTTTGCTCCATAATTTATCTTTAAAGATTATTTGATTTAATTGGTTTTATTTCTTAAAGTCTTCTCTTGATACAATCTGAATATTAATTTAATAAAAATTTTATAATGGGCCAACTTATTAAATCCTGCATATGCAGCCTCTCCAGAGCTTCTTATTTTCCATACATCTTTAAAAATATAAAAGTACAGATTGTTCTCAAAACATATCAAAGTTATTTTGAAAATTGTTTAAGAATATACATCAGTTGAATCATAATAAAATAAATTGGTATCTCCATAACATGCAATACTGTAAAATAACACACAGAAATTTAGAGCTGTAATTTTTAGCAAAAAGTGTCGGACAACAATATGAGGGAAAAGCAATGACAAACATCATCTATGAATACAATTATCATTGAAGTCAGTTTACAGGTACACACAAGCACATTACTTTCTCAATGATTATACGGTATGATTCCTAACAGTGGTACATCTATTCCTCATATACTCATGTATACATACACTTAATTAAAATTCTACCCTGTATTAAAGAAAAGCAGAGTAGATATCTAAAGATTTACATAGTGTCATGGTATAAGTAGAATGAGGAATAGCATGAATCTGTTCACCAAATTCATCTTAAGTTCTATCAAAGCAGAAATGTTGCCCTGGACCTAAACACAGACACAGGCAGATACTTACGCACACAAACACATACCTACTCATGCACGCACATTTGCACATCTTTTTTTTTTTTTTTCAACAATTTGATTTCATATACAAGAATGCTAATTTTCTTTTACATTGAACATAGACAAATAATGTAATTGCAATCAAATTATATCTATTCATGGACTCACATGATGATTGGTTAAGAACATCTTACAAAGTGGCAACACTGACAACTTCATCTCTATCTCACAATCTCCAATTTTGTTAGCATGGTGACTTCTAGGGTATCTGGCACCTTTGACCACAGGTCTGCACACACACCTGGCTCAGGATTCAAAGCAGTTACAAGAGGAAGTTTGTCTTGAGCTGGAAAAAAAATAGGCCTGGTTATTATCTCCTGTCAACAAGATGTGTTAAAAGATCAGTTACCACATGCAGCAGGTGTCACAGCACCACATCCTACGCCAAAATTCAGAGCATAAAAATAAATGCTTATTGTACTTTTGAAATATTGCACAAATTTCACTCATGACCAATCCTAGCCCAGGACCACATAGGGAAGCAGGTTCTGGAAAACATAATTCTAGTTTAGCTACTTAATAAGAAACAATGCCACCATAATAAGGAGTGAGGGTGTTATTCTGATTTCAGTATTTTCTACAGAAAACACTAGGAGAGAAAGTAAAGAGTCAGGATAGGCAACAACTGTATTCACTGTACCTAAAAGTAGAGAAATGGGATGATAACTTGAGAGGGTTATGAATTTATGACTGGGATTTTTGTAGTTAAATGAGATCAATCATAACATATATGTTTCATTAGGACACATCAGGAAAAAATGAAAACATGATTCAAGAGAGAAAGAATGGAATTTCTGGACCCATGTCTGAATTAATTAAAAGATGATCCCTAGTATGTAAATAGGTGGGTTGTTTTTTGCTAGAGAAATTTAAATTAATTTATAGCAATAATAGAAAAAATTATAGTATATGACCATAGATAAGGGTAGCTAGATAACTTAAATGTCAGGAGCTTGTGGCAGTAATGTTACAAATGATTCCATTTTTTGAAGTAAAATAGAAAGATAATCATTACATGAGAGTGAGGTTGAAATCAGGGGGTTGGCGTTTCAAAGAGAAAGTGAATATTATGAAATAATTGTGTAAGTGACTAAGGGAGTAAATAGATTAAGGAAGTATGTATGGCTGCTGATAAGCACTAAATCCAGAGCAAGACTTTTCAGAACATGGAGCTCTGTACAACTGCACAAATCTCTTGCTCATAAAGCCAGATCTGCATAGGATGTGATCCAAATTAAAGTATATA
>NW_012101406.1:9564-49185 GCF_000951045.1 Mandrillus leucophaeus | reverse complement strand
TATATATATATATATAAAATAACCCTCACTCCTTATTATGGTGGCATTGTTTCTTATTAAGTAGCTAAACTAGAATTATGTTTTCCAGAACCTCCTTCCCTATGTGGTCCTGGGCTAGGATTGGTCATGAGTGAAATTTGTGCAATATTTCAAAAGTACAATAAGCATTTATTTTTATGCTCAGAATTTTGGCGTAGGATGTGGTATATATATATATATATATATCTGTAAATCTACATTATTCAAACTCTTCATGATTCTAAATTTCTTGGACAAGTGCTTCTAGCAGTATTATTTTATTCTTGAATTATATTCTTTCTTATGTAGACATATAGAAGTCAAAATATTTCTAACAAAATGCAACAGGAATATTTTTTGCTATGCAAATTAATTTGATGTTTTACATGAACATTATTTCTGAGTCATTTTTTATCATAAGATGTTGGTAAAATCAATATGGGTGAAGCATTCTCTTGATTATTTGCTCTCAATTATCTTTATAGCAAATCTATCTACATTTCCTGACCAATGACCTATTCTGTGACTTGATGGACACTTCTGTGCTTTCTACCACTGTGCTTGTCTTTCAGCCTCTTTAGTTCTCTACACTATGACATGCATTTGAAAAGTAAAGAAACCATGAGGCCACAGCAATTATTTCCATTTTTTTAGACCCATGAAGCAGGTTTTAAATACAGAGGTTGTTAGGTCAAAGATGTTAAAAGGTTTTCAAATATTAATTCATCAAAGCTATGTGCTTAAAAAAGATTTTTAATATGAGCAGCCATCTGTGCATTTGCAAACACTTTTAACAAAAACTATACCTAATTACTAAATGTGGATACAAATCTTCTTAAACACCTACATGAAATGTAAAGATATTGAGATGAGAATTTGCCATGAATGTGTAATAGTGGCTTTTAGTTCCTATTGTTGTTATAACCATCTATGAATGTAATTGGTAACCACTTTTTATCTTATTAACTTCATTTGTTTTTAAAGATAATTTATTTCTTTTCTTTCTTGACCTATGTTTTTGGTGCAAGTTCCTGGGATTAGACTCACCTCGGAGGGTGTAGAGATACACCGAACATCTTTTGTTAGTATAGGTACACATCCATCAATTTAGATGACAATTCCACTGGAAATCAATAAACACAGAAACTAAATATTTCAAAGCTTGTCAACAAAGTGGTTTGTGGAGCTAGAGAGCTTAGAAAAATCACCCAATTTATGATCACTGGCTTAAATGAGTGAACTGTACTATGATCAATTCCAAATATAACTTACGTATGATACTTGACTAACAATTTGTTCTACTTTCCTATTCCATTCGCCTCTGTACATGATCTTTTCATTTTCCATCAAGTAATTGGTAATAGTAATCAGAGCCTGTAGAAACACAAATTGTCTATCAGTTCCTCTGGTAAAATAAGAAAATCATGAATTTGAAAAATATATCCATTTCATCATCCAATCACTAGTATTTGGAGAGTTATTGGATCTGTAATATTATTAGCGAAATGAAGGAATAGATACTAGTGATAGGCAGTACAGGAAGACTGGCCTTTTGTATTAAAAGTTACAAAGTTATCTTCAAATTAAGACAGGAAATAATAATTTTGAGAATTTTATATTTTCATAGTGTTCAATAAACACTTTTGGAATTAATGAAGAAAAGAATCAAATGGGTAAGTAGAGTTATTTGAGGAAAAGGAAATATGAATCACTCTGGTGACACATAAATGTGAATGTGAAAGTGTTAAACAAAGGTAATTCAGCATGGCTGTCTCATTAAATATTGGCAAATTAAATTAAGCACTTTAGGCAAATGTTTTGTTTATTGTTGTTCTGAATTTTATTCTTAAAATTTTGTTTAATACAAAGTAGCCACTGAAGTGAAAGGCAATGATAAATTGCTCTATGTATATCATTATAGTTAAGCAAAGAATCACATATAAATTCTATTACAAGGAAAAAGTAAAATATTAAAATCGATATCTGTACCCACTTCACCCACAGGCTTCATACTGTTGTAAGTTAACTCCAGATGTATTCACTGATAATAATAAACATGTTGAATGTGTCTCTTCAGTCTGCTCTTTTTCTAGTAATTTATTCTCTTAATACATACTTTAAAGGCACACAGGTATGCTTATTTTTATTGATTTTTCAATCAGGTGTCAATTACCCTTACTGGAGTAAGATAAATAACTTTTAATTATCATGATCATTAAATCAAAGCATTTTTAGCATTTTTACTGAGGTAGTGTGTTAAATTACATTAGCCTTTGTTTAATCCACATGCACTTAATGAATGATAAACTTTAAGGGAGAGTTAGTATGATACAGTAAGGAAATTCATTTCTACTTTGTCACCCTCTAAAAAGACGGGAAAACAAGACATCCACAAAGAAGTGTGAACTTCCACGTATTCACACCCATAGCGTTCCTTCGTTAATTGTGGTTAACAGACATTCTTTTTAACTTTTTTTCACTTAGGAGTCATAATCATTGTAATTCATCCTTATTATAAATTGGCTTATGTTAGAAAGAAAATAAATTTATTGTTATATAATTGGAGGATCTTTAGCCTTTTTTCTGTGTTTATATGGCCTACTTTATTGTAGATAATATTTAAGGCTAACAATCATTAAATGACTTTCAATGCAATGGCCAGAAATTATGTGTGTGTGTGTGTGTGCGCACGCATGTGTATCTAAATGCATTAATTTATTGGTAACTTTATACTTGATATAAGATGTATACACCCACAGATGAAATATTTAGCATTCTAAAATTGTTTTAAAATTTTGACTTAGGCTGTACTGTTCTTCTGGAATGTTTTCTGTGAGAACATGTGGTATTACAAATTAACCACATAAATTTCTAATTATATAACATTTTATTGATTACAGTTGTTACCTTTATAATTTCATTATTCTTTTATATCTGAAGAAACTTTTTATAGTATTAACTTATTGACTTTATGTCCTACTTGGATTAGTTGATATCCTTATGGAGAAATTTTAAAAAGATACAGGAGAACTGTGTAGAGTTAAAGATCTATAGAAACATTGAAGTGTTAAAATAATGATTAAAAATTTCAACTAATTAGAAGGAGAAAACATTTTCAAACATTAATAGCACCTAACAGTTATGTGCTAAATGAAAAGAAAGACACTATCTCTTTCAGCGAGAAGCTATACAAAATAAAATAGCAGAGAAAAAAGTGTTCATTTAGTAGGAAAGATGGGGGTATAAAAACAACACATTTTTTAGTTGTGCCCTGTGGGTTTGTCAAGTCTACTGGGTTCTTATTTTACATTCTGTCTCATTCTCTAATAACTTGAAGTTCAAAGAGAGAAAGTTTAGGAGGCTAAATTGAGGGGCAAATATAGCAAAACATTTAGGTTTCATTTACGTTTTTCCACCTCCAATTTGCAATGGTCCAGTGGAAACAGGAAAAGAATTGTGCATGTTTCTAGAGCAGAGGAAGCTTGGTCTTACAATGAGTATAGAAGGAACAGGACACAAGAATATATAAAAGCTATTTTACTAAAAGTAATTGTATATAAAACTATTTTATAATTGTAATCATTCAATTTAATTTAATGTCTATTGACAAGTAGATAGACATGCCACTGCCTATCATCTGTTGTGATTAGAAATGAAAAAAAACATTCTGGGAGCCACATAGCTTCATCAAAATCAATAGATGTCATATTTATTTGTTACATATTTATTAAAGAAGACATTTTAAGTTTTCATCATACATCTCATAATTTATAAAGTTTTACATGAACTAGTTGATCTTTGTTAATGCTTGGAATGGGTATACATTTATTTTAAAAGGCAATTAATTATTTTTACATTAAATATATTATTACTTAAATTATCTAATTTTTAATGAACATGTAGCATATTACATAAGAATATAGCATATTTTACAGAAAAAAGCTCTATATGTGAGCAGAATCCAAATTTTCAGATTTTGCACCTTCTTTATGAGCATGTTGGCATAACTTTCAAGAAGAAGAAAAGAGGTGAAAGTGACCCATTAGCAACACCAGATATAAGTTTATAGTAAAAATCATAGCTCTCCAACAAACATTAATAATATAATGTCAATACATAGTGAAATAAATATCTGATATCTTAATTTCAGTTCATTACAAATGCAATTTAAGGAGGTAAGTCTACACCCTCAGAGGAAAAATAAAATTTGATATGAATACAGCACAGAGTAGATGTTTACACTCAGCTCTCATAGCTAGTCAAGTGTATAGCCTATTTTGATATTATTTGGGACACAGTATAAAGTTTGGGAACTCTCATCTTAAGTTGTTAATATCAGTTCAGAATCATTTTTTTTCTTTGTATAAATCTAAGGGGTAACAGTACGATTTTAATTGGCTATATTGCATAGTGGTGAAGTCTGGCCTTTTAGTGTAACCATCGCCTAAGTAATGTACATTGTACTCATTCGATTTTTTATCTCTTACCACCATCCTATTGTCCTACCCATCTGAGTCTTCAATGACTATTATTCCACACTCTCCATTCATGTGTACACATTATTTAGCTTCCACTTATAAATAAGAATGTGGCATTTGTCTTTCTGTGTCTGAATTGTTTCACTTAAGATAATGACCTCCTGTTCCATCCATAATGTTGCAAAAGACATAACGTCATTATTTCTGTAGCTGAATATTATTCCATTGTGTGTTGCATTCCTTTTCACCATGTGTTCTTTATTCAATCATCTGTTAATGAAAGGTTAGTTTGATTCCATATCTTTAGCATTGGGAATAGTGCTGTGATAAACATATGAGTGCAGGTATCTTTTGATATAAATATTTCTTTTCCTTTGGGTAGTGATAACGGTTTGGCTCTGTGTCCCCACCCAAATCTCATCTTGTAACTCCCATCATTCCCACATGTTGTAGGATGGACCTGGTGGGAGATAATTGAATCATGAGGGTAGATCTGCCTCATGTAAGAGCAAATAAGTCTTGTAAGAGCAAATAAGTCTCATGAGATCTGATGGTATTATGAGGAGGAGTTTCCCTGCACCAGCTTTCTCTCTTTGCCTGCTGCCATCAGTGTAAGATGTGACTTGTTCCTCCTTGCCTTCTGCCATTATTTTGAGGTCTCCACAGCCACGTGGAACTATGAGTCCAATAAAACCTCTTAATTTGGTAATTGCCCAGTCTTGGGTATGTCTTTATCAACAGTGTGAAAATGGACTAATACAGTAAATTGGTACCAGTAGAGTGGGCCATTACTGAAAAGATACCTGAAAATGTGGAAGCAGCTTTGGAACTGCGTAACAGGCAGAGGTTGAAACAGTTTGAAGGGCTCAGAAAAAGACAAGAAAATGTGGAAAAGTTTGGAGATTCCTAGAGACTTGTTGAATGGTTTTGCCCAAAAACCTGATGGTGATATGGACAATGAGGTCCAGGCTGATGTTGTCTCAGATGGAGATGAGGAACTTGTTGGGAGATGGAGCAAAGGTGACTCTTGTTATGTTTTAGCAAAGAGACTGGTGGTATTTTGCCCCCACCCTTGAGATTTGTGGAACTTTGAACTTGAGAGAGATGATATAGGGTATCTAATGGAGGAAATTTCTAAAAAGCAATGCATTCAAGTGGAGACCTGAGTGTAATTAAAGGCATTCAACTTTATATAAGGGAAGCAGAACATAAAAGTTCAGAAAATTTACAGGCTGATAATGTGATAGAAAAGAAAATCCCATTTTTTGAGGAGAAATTCAAGCTGACTGCAGAAATTTGCACAAGTAACAAGGAGCTGGAAGTTCATCCCCAAGACAATCAGGAAAATGTCTCCAGGGAATATCAGAGGTCTTCATAGCAGCTTCTCCCATCACAGGCCTGGAAGCCTAGGAGGAAACAAAAGTCTTGTGGGCCAGGTCAACCGTCCCCGTGCTGTGTGCAGTACGAAGACTTAGTGCCCTGTGTCCCAGCCACTCCAGCCATGAATAAAAGAGGCCAAGGAACAGATCATGCCATGGCTTCAGAGGGTGCAAGCCCCAAGCCTTGGCAGCTTCCATGAGATGTTGAACCTGCAAATGCACAGAAGTCAAGAATTGAGGTTTGGGAACATCCCCCTAGATGTCAGAAGATATGTGGAAACACCAGGATGTCCAGGCAGAAGTTTGTGCAGAGGTGGGGTTCTCATACAGAACTTTTGCTTGGGCAGTGTGGAAGGGAATGGTGGTGTTGGACCCCCACACAGGGCCCCTACTGTGGCACCAACAAGTAGAACTGTGAGAAGAGGGCCACTATCCTACAGACCACAAAATGGTAGATCCACTGACAGCTTGCACCATGTGCCTGGAAAAGCTGCAGACACTCAACAGAAGCCTGTGAAAGGAGCCAGGAGGGAGTCTGTACCCTCTAAAGCCAAGGGGCAGAGCTGTCCAAAACCATGGGAACCCACCTCTTGCATCAGCATAACTCCAATGCGAGACATGGAGTCAAAGGAGATAATTTTGGAGATTTAAGATTTAACTGCCCCGCTGGATTTTGAACTTGCATGGGGTTTGTAGCCACTTTGTTTTGGCCAATTTCTCCCATTTGGAGTGACTGTTTTTACCCAATGCCTGTACCCCCATTGTAACTTATAAAATCAAAAGTAAATAACTTGCTTTTGATTTCATGGACTCATAGGCACAGGGGACTTGCCTTGTCTGAGATGAGACATTGGACTGTGGACTTTTGAGTTAATGTGGAAATGAGTTAAGACTTTGAGGAACTGTTGGGAAGGCATGATTGGTTTTAAAATGTGAAGATATGATATTTGTGAGAGGCCAGGGTGAAAGTGATATAGTTTGATTGATTGGTTTTGAAATGTGAAGACATAAGATTTGGGAGAGGCCAGGGCAAAATGATATGGTTTGACTCTGTGTCCCTACCCAAATCTCATCTTGTAGCTCCTATCATTTCCACGTACTGTGGGAGTGACCTGGTGGGACATAATTGAGTTATGGGAGTGGGTCTTTCCCATGCTGTTCTTGTCATAGCGAATGCGCCTCATGAGATCTGATGGTGTTATAAAAGGGAGCGTCCCTGCACAGACTCTCTCTCTTTACCTGCTGCCATTGATGTAAGATGTGTCTTGCTCCTCCTTGCCTACCGCCAAGATTCTGAGGCCTCCCCAGCCATGTGGAACTGTGAGTTCAATTAAACTTCTTTATTTTGTAAATTGCCCAGTCTCAGGCATGTCTTAATCAGCAATGTGAAAACCTACTAATGCAGGTAGATACCCAGTAGTGGGATTGCTGGATCAAATGGTAGTACTATTTTTAGTTCTTTGGGAAATCTCCATGTTATTTAATCAAATATTTTTGCAGAGAAGCAGGTCATAGTCAAAAAGGCCTTGATTTATTTTCAGACAAGCAGTAATTGCTACCACCCCTACAAAATTTTATCTGCTGATTTTTTACATTTACTATTATAAATAAAATTTAAATAATATGCAACTCATTGGGGGGAATGAGTTTAAGTAATTATATTCAATGGAATTGTAAAAGCAAACACAATATATTTTATATCCCAGAGCATTCACTCCTTTTGTTCTCTCTGGCTAATCCACTCTATGCCACAATTTTCAAAACAGGCTCCTTTTTCTCTTATAAGACTAAACTCTATAATACCACTTTCTCAGAGGAATCCTCTTCAGCACTTTATTTAAAACAGTCCTACTCACATTTGTTTAAAACAGGGCTTACTGAGGCAGGTGTGTAAGCTCCGTGTAGTTAGTGTCTGGAATATAATGGACACTCAAAAAATATTTATTGATGAATGAATGAATAAATTGTCAAAAATAAGTATGGACCTTAGGTAAGGAGAGACATTATTTTAAAAGACTATTGCAGTAGGGGAAAATCTTCAGATCCAAGATCTCCAAGCACCTTATAGAACAGGCAGAGGAGAATTTCCTTTAATACGAAGGGGTAAAGAAGACAGTAAGTACTGGTTACTGGGGAGTAGGATGGAATGGTGGCTTGATAGGGCAGTTGAACAGAAACAGTCTTTTCCCAGGGTTGTCAAATTCTTGGGAGTGGTCCATAAGGAGATATTGCTCCATATTCCCATGCTAGCATTGGCTGAGTGTGATTCATAGTTCTGGGTTATGGGAAGAAGGAGAGAAAGTTAAACTTGGTCAAACCAAGTTAGAAAGTATTTTGAGCAGATTGGTCAGTGAGTTCAAACAATTAATTATTTATGAAACACAGAAAGTAAATCTGGTAAATCTGCATTTGACTTTGTCGTAAGTAAACAAGGGAAGCATTTCTGAGTCTTACCTGACTCATATGGGGGAAGGTGTATTTTTGTAGTAAGGCATTTTCCAGAACACAAAAGGCTGGGGGGCAGGGGTTCCTTAATCATTGCTGCTTTTCAGGAACACAGGGCTCTTATAGATGTTAAAGTTGCCAAAATGAATATTTAAATGAATGTTTGTTACAGTATGTTTAAAGTAATATTTAATGTGAAATGACTATGTACAAGTCTACATATGTACCTTATCTTTATGTATTTATTTTTATATTGATATTGGTATTTGTAGTATTATTCTACATAAATATGATCTAATCAACATTTTTCAACATGTCTTATTGTTAGAGACTAATCCATGAATTATAGAATGCTTGGCTTGTGGCCACTGTATGCCAGTTTCACCCTTAAGATACTATGACAATTACAAGCACATTCTGCCTTCTCCTCTTATAACCAAATGCCCCTTAGTAGAACAGCTCTAATCTTAGTTGAGAATCATTGGAACACAGACATGTTATAGATTCTAAATGCTAACGTTATATTTCAGTAATATTCTCTATTTATTCTCATATGCATATCCATTGTTAAACTGCTTTTGCTGAATATGTAAATCCTAGAACATAAATCATTTATTTTATATTATCCATTCTACCATAAGTGGTTTACTTAAGCCAATCATGGGTTATACATTCTGCTTACCTACTCAGCTATTTTCATCCCTCTGGCAAATGATACTACAAAGAAGCCTTCTGAGAAGTTGTTGGAAATTGATTCCTTACTATCAATAAAAGACAAATAAATACATGTTAACTTTGCTTTGTCTGGATATTTTTAAAAGTAGATGATTATAATGTGTAGCCAAACTCCTATATCCGTCTTTTGCCAATCCCAGGATGAAGCTAGTTCAATGGAAAAAATGTAGAGTGTAAAAGTTGTAGAGTGCAAAACTATAGAGTGTAAAAGTTGTGATAGATAATTTCTAAAGATGACATTTCTTATGAATGTCTTTACATTCAAGTAAGCAAATTTTCTTACTGCTTAAAAATATGAGTTGGAGATTTTGTTACTGGTGACCAGAGACATTTTATGTTATATGCTATATTTTTGTTGAAGTCCAATAAATTCCAAGGAACTGTTTATTTTCTGCTATTCCTAAAAACTCATGAATGTATGTCATAAAATCTTTCACAGGTTAAAAATTAAATATCTCTTAGCATCAACAATACAAATATATTATTAGGAAAGTAAAAAAAAAAAATTACAATAAAATTATCCACAATGAGAACATTAAAGATATGTCTACTTACTGAAAGGAGTTGACCAAAAAAATTTTTTGTAAGAGGAGAATTTTTACAATCCCCAATTTTAAGTGTATTTATTTCGATATTCATAGTGTAGATACATCATTCTTTCTGCGGTTTAAAAATCCATTTATACATGAAGTCCTTGCCCATGCCTATGTCCTGAATGGTATTACCTAGGTTTTCTTCTAGGGTTTTTATGGTATTATGTCTAACATTTAAGTCTCTAATCCATCTTGAATTAATTTTCGTATAAGGAGTAAGGAAAGGATCCATTTTCAGCTTTCTACTTATGGCTAGCCAATTTTCCCAGCACCATTTATTAAATAGGGAATCCTTTCCCCATTTCTTGTTTCTCTCAGGTTTGTCAAAGATCAGATGGCTGTAGATGTGTGGTATTATTTCTGAGGACTCTGTTCTGTTCCATTGGTCTATATCTCTGTTTTGGTACCAGTACCATACTGTTTTGGTTACTGTAGCCTTGTAGTATAGTTTGAAGTCAGGTAGTGTGATGCCTCCAGCTTTGTTCTTTTGACTTACAACAAAAGCCAAAATTGACAAATGGGATCTAATTAAACTAAAGAGCTTCTGCACAGCAAAAGAAACTACCATCAGAGTGAACAGGCAACCTACAGAATGGGAGAAAATTTTTGCAATCTACTCATCTGACAAAGGGCTAATATCCAGAACCTACAAAGAACTCAAACAAATTTACAAGAAAAAAACAAACAACCCCATTGAAATGTGGGCAAAGGATATGAACAGACATTTCTCAAAAGAAGACATTCATACAGCCAACAGACATGAAAAAATGCTCATCATCACTGGCCATCAGAGAAATGCAAATCAAAAGCACAATGAGATACCATCTCCCACCAGTTAGAATGGCAATCATTAAAAAGTCAGGAAACAACAGGTGCTGGAGAGGATGTGGAGAAATAGGAACACTTTTACACTGTTGGTGGGATTGTAAACTAGTTCAACCATTATGGAAAACAGTATGGCGATTCCTCAAGGATCTAGAACTAGATGTACCATATGACCCAGATATCCCATTACTGGGTATATACCCAAAGGATTCTAAATCATGCTGCTATAAAGACACATGCACACGTATGTTTACTGCGGCACTATTCACAATAGCAAAGACTTGGAATCAACCCAAATGTCCATCAGTGACAGACTGGATTAAGAAAATGTGGCACATATACACCATGGGATACTATGCAGCCATAAAAAAGGATGAGTTTGTGTCCTTTGTAGGGACATGGATGCAGCTGGAAACCATCATTCTCAGCAAACTATCACAAGAACAGAAAACCAAACACCGCATGTTCTCACTCATAGGTGGGAACTGAACAATGAGATCACTTGTACTCGGGAAGGGGAACATCACACACCGGGGCCTATCACGGGGAGGGGGGAGGGGGGAGGGATTGCATTGGGAGTTATACCTGTTGTAAATGATGAGTTGATGGGTGCTGACGAGTTGATGGGTGCAGCATGCCAACATGGCACAAGTATACATATGTAACAAACCTGCACGTTATCCACATGTACCCTAGAACTTAAAGTATAATAAAAAAATAAAATAAATTAAAAAAAATAAAAATCCATTTATCAAAAACATAAAAAGTTATTTATTCCATGACAATCATCATCCATCTACTATTCCTAACCTGAGGCAGAGCAGTATAATTATTCCTAGTATCCATCAATTCTTTTTAGAAACAGAATTCTCAAGTTTATCTGGGCACCTTGTTACATACCTAAAGAAGAGTTTACCATCCTCCCTTATAACAACTATGAAATTTCTGGGTCACCTCCTTAAAGATGTAGTTACATACCCTACACTGTGTTTTCCCTTATTCTTGATTGTTAAGAGATGGTAAGACTGTCATCTAGAACTCTGAAGGAGAAGCAAAATGCTGGGGAATTCAGTCAAATTTCCAGTATGATTCCCTTGATAACCTTGTGCAGTGAGTTGCCCTAAAGCCCACAAATAATCTCTCTAGATTATTACAGGAATGAAAAATAACTTCTTACTTAAATCCTAGCATTTAAAGAAATACCTTAGCCTAGTTTGTACCCTTACTAATATATGTATATTCCCTGGAAAATCATACTTACTAATAACATTTGTGAAATTGCTAACAAAGATGGAAAGATGGACTATTGAGTAGGTTGTGTTTTTGTTGAAAGAATATAAGTGAACCAACAGAACACTAGAGTGAAAAAATAATTTTGCCTATCTTTCTAACTGAAATAAATTGGCAGTATTTGTCTATATGGCTGAGTTGGAAGGAATGTGAAATAATGGTCACACTCCTTAAGAGTGATTGCTATAACCTAATATTGCTTGCAATAGAACTGGGATAAATGAGTATTGGTGTATATGCAACATGTTTTAAATGTTAATCTAGGATTTGAAATAAATGTCATAGCAAATCAATCAGAAGATAAATGAGAACTTTGAAAAAAATACTGAAGTAAGTGTTGGCATTCCTCCTCATGCCACAGAACTCACATAACTTGTTGTGCTATTCTGTTGCAGGATACTTTAGAGATATTACACTTTCTATTGGCATTAGTAAATATAGAAAATTCTAGAATAACTTCATTCTGTGAGTTGAATATTCTGCAAGTTTTAAAATCCTATATGTAATGCTGAAAATGGGCATTTTCTTGCTTTTCCACAGCAGCCAAGTAAGAAGTGTGTTTGAATAAGCAAGTTTAAAAACATATTCAGACTATATCTTCTCAAAAGAAAATGAATAAAGCAGATGCAATACATTATACTTCTTGTTCTACAAAACATGCATAGCAATCAATAAAACTGTCATCTCATATTTTAAAAGTTTAGTCAAGTTCATGATTTTCAACTTTATATCCAAGACATTTAATTTGTGGGAGACCGGTAGTGACCCATAAACACACTTACAAAAATATACTTAATGAAAAGATCAATTTAGTTGAAGAATAATGGGAAATGTAGCATAAACATTTTGTTTGCATTGCCCTTCAGTTGAACCTTAATATATGAAATGTGCCAGAGTGCTTTCTTGATGTGGAAGAGAAAACTAAACACCAAAGTTTTGTGTCTTCTTTCCTTAAAGTGAAGTTGTTGTTGGAAAATGGCTGTTTGGTCAGCATGTATATTTTTCAAACTCCTGTGAGAAATGTAAATAATTAATTGTACCATCAAGTTAGTCAGTAGAAAGATCAGAAAGTAAAGCAAAAATAGATATATCAATTGGAAAAGACACTGAAATGGTAATAGTTGAATTTATCACTTTAATTGATCTCCTAAACTTTGGTCTATCAGATTTTCTAATTCATTTTATATGCAGGCAGGATAAAAGGGAGGGAGATAAGGACAGAGGGGAAAAGAAAAATAAGCAGAATAAGATGGAAGAAAGCCTCCATTTGGAAATAGGGATGTAGAAAATCTCACATCATCTGTAATCTCTTCATTTTCTTGTTAACTAGAAATTGGAATTATCAGGTTAGATTGTTTGAGATAGGAAACTTGGATAGATTGAATCATTAGTTCTGTCTTGAATGTTTGAGTTGTGACTTTGAAACAAAAAAGTTTGTAGAAAAAAAGAATTAAACTTCACATCTTAATACTTTTTAACATTTCGTTCCTACTCCACACTCCCCTCCGAACAATAACAATAGCACTTTTTAAAAAAATTTTCCTCTAAATTTTTAAGAAGTCCTTAAATTTCTCCATCTACCTTAGGCCTGTTGGATTAGTCTGCTGCTTTGTTAGTGCTCTGGCAGAGAAAACCAGTGCAATGTTTTCTACTCTATGGGGTGGGTAAGAACCTGGAGAAACAAGTTGGAGCACTGGGAGAGGACCAAAAATGTAGGCATAGCTAGATAGGCTTTGGCCTTAGAGTTCTATGGACTCTGTGAATGAGTTAATCATGTAAGTTATCAGCCTAATACTTTGGGAGAAAAATCAGTAATTAAACCAATGGAAGAAAATGCCCAGGAGCTAGGGGTCTCAGTTGGCGTATTAAGAGTCCACAGAATTCTAGGTCAGAATAAGAAGGCAAAGAAAGGACACCTGTAAGTATCCTGGTAACATCAATTAAGAGAAAATTTTATAAACTTTCATACAAAAAACATGGTATCTACAAAGAGAAAAAAATAAAAGTAAGGTCTATCTGACATTTTATTTCTCTTTTAGGGCACTTAAAGCAAAACGGAGTAGACTACATGTTCAGATTGCCAAGGAGGAAGATCTGCAACCATTCCAATATAAGCTACCTTTTGGAAAACAAACTTAAAAGAATAAAAAAATTTATGTGGATCTTCAGGATGATAGAAGCACTACCTTTTAATCATCATCTCATCTGATGTCTTGCATTATGTCACCAGTAAAATATAATCTTACTCTGTCTTGATTTTGTCCAACATTTCATATTTATTCTCTCTTACTTTGTAATCAATAAACAGATGCCAACTCTAATGTATTTTCTGTATAAAAATTAAAAAATAATTTTAAGAGCCCCATGTATATACTTATTAGTATCATCACTTCTCAAGGTATTTAATTCAGTATTAGGAAATGTTCATTATAGAGTTCAATTATTAACATGGCAGGTGTTTCATAGTTCTGCTTTTCTTTGCAGTAAATAAATGCAATTATAAGTCTTTAGTTATCTTAGATCGTGTCCTCTTAAATAATAGCAACTGCATGTACATTTTTTTTTTCTTTCTTTTTACCATATATACTCAATTTCACTTGAAAGTCATGGCAAATATAGAATAATCTTCATAGGGTTGACTTAATTCTTTTCTAATTTTGACTTTAACCTACTTAAAGAATCATATAATTCATATAAAAGTCAAAGACTGACAGGTTTTAAACCAAAGGTATTTTAAAATGTTTTATCTCATCCATGAACATGTTTCTCATTACTTATCCTGCAATCTGCTGAGTGCTATTTTTCTTACTTTTATTTTTTGGCATTCTGTATATACCCAATGCAACTTAACAGGTTGAGATTGGAAAAAAAAAAAAAAAAAACTAGTATCATATTAGCTAACAGTTTTTCTAAGCATAAAAAAACGACAAAATTGTGTTGTAAATTTCAACTAGTAATAAAACATGCTTGTTGTGCATATGTAAGACTCAAGTAACAGAGAAAACATCCTATGATCATTTAAAAAATAAATAATAAAATATAAACTAACATTTAAAATATGACACAGCCACCCATGTGCTTTATCAGATTTTGTAATGTCTCATTATTCCATTAATTTCATCTGTTCTAATATATTGCAGATAAAGCCTTTGTGATGGCATCGATATATCTCAATACCTCTAATTTAAAGTAGTAAAGAAGCAATAGAAGTAATAAGGAAAGAAAACAATTTTTGAAATAGCAATCTATTTTCTAGATGAAAAATATAAACCACAACCATATATTTGACATGAGTATACATCAAAATCTTCCTCAAATGTGAACTGAAGCCTGAGTGTTACTTGCAGGACTGATTACAGTGCAAGGAAAATCCAATAAAAATTGTAACATCCTACTTCTTATAGGCCCTTTTCTCTAATAAGTATAGGTTTTTATATATTGGTAAAAATTAGAACTTGTAGGTAAGAAACTGTTGCCTCAAATGTAGTACAAATAGTTATTTTTTTTTAAAGTGAACTTGTTAGCTATAATTTGCCAAGGCAATTTAATACAATTAATGAAATTGGAAGTAGCATTAATTCCTGGTCATTGTTATATTTGACATATTAAAGATAATTTAAAAAACAGTTAGAAATCTTTTTCTATGTATTCAAGGATAATTAACTTTGGCATATAAAATTTATTAAAATCAAGGCAATTTATGTTACAGAGCATTGTACATACCTAGGTCAACATGAAAACACCATGTCTCTGCTAACCACTAGATTACTATAATTCACAAAGGTACTTTTTCCTAATTTTGAGTGATTTATGTACATAGTATAATCAACAAATAAAGATGAACATTAAATCTAGAGGAACCTTCATTGTGAGCATTGTGATACAATACTTTTAATATACTGTATTTTATAAAAGAAACATTTGAATAAGGGTTGCAGTTTTTAGGTTATTTCTATTGAATTACTATAATTACACGTAGTTGACAAGCATAATATGAAAAAATATGTTTTTATATTAGCTTAAAATTTTAAAAGAAAAAACAAAGGTAGACATTTGTTTAAATATAAATGACTAATGAAGCGTTAATTGTTCTGTATACATGTGGCTCAAAAACCTGCAAAACAATTACTGAGACAAAAATTCATTTGTAACTTAAAATTTTTAATAATTAAAACATTTTCAATAGTTTACAGAATCAGAGATATTATTAGTAGATAGTGAGAATTTGGGCATCTTGCTATAATTTTGCAGTCACTTTCTTACTATTTTATCCATGCCCAAATCAGGCAAAAACTACATCAAAATACCAAATCAAGTCTGTTTCCCAGCATGTTGGTTCAGAGACACAAATATGACCATGACCTAGAACAGACAGTGCAGCAAAGAAAACAGTCTTAACATATATAGAATAATTAGAAAACATTCTAATGTCCAATTTTATCATATTAATTTTTGGGAAATAACTTTTCAAATGAGAAATTAGTTGTCTTGGAAGTTAGCAAAATATTTGTGGATGAGAGAAGACTATGCTGGTGCTACATATAGGTTACATGACATATATTGGTGAAGGAGGTATTTTTTCCACATTTTATGGCAACTGTTTTAGCAATGATTTAGTGGTGAAGAGAAGCATTGAGTACAAAGTGAACTTATCCATTTATTTATTCATTCAATGAATAATAATTAAATAAATAAAAACCAGGGATTACTGGGAACAAAAGATATAAAAGATCAACACCTAAGAAGAATGTCATGTCTTTCATGTATCAAGCATTGAAGTAATACTGACTAACTACATTTCCCTCTTTATTCAGTTTCCAGGGGCTGCATCTTTGGGAAGCTTTCACTGACTTTCTTGGGATATATTTTTTGTCCTTCAGAGTAGTCAAAGAGCAGTATTTTCTGCACATTCCTAAAGTTAAAATTATTGTTTTATTATTTTACTTATATATCTATCCAGAGGTATTGAGTAAACACTTAAAAAACATGCTATTAGTTTTCAGATGCGTATCCCACCATCTTAGCACACTGTCAGAAAACAGAGCAGTGTTTCTCAAATTTAATAGGCATATAAATCACCTGGAGAACTTATAAAAATGCAGATTCTGATTGAGTATTTTTGCAATATGGACTACTATTTTGGGTTTCTAATAAGATGTTGGTGCTACTGGTCTATGAACCACACATTGAGTAACACAGTAGCAGATATGAAATTGCAAATTATTTGATGATAGAAAAAGATGAGAGATTAAGAGTATTAATATTTAGTGAGTAAGTAGTGAAAGATGATTTAAAACATACTAGACAGCTTGGTATTGCTAAAGACCAATAGAGAATGGCCACCGGGAGCAAGCCCATAGATTTTATGGAAAAGCCTGTGTATTAGATAAATTTTTTTTCAGGCATGAGTTATAGTGCTGTTGGCTACAAGTTCAATGTTAAAAAGTTAGCAATATACAACAAATAAGGTGTCTTTATAAAGAAACACACATTAAACAAGATTCTGTATCGATTGGTTGTTGAATCTAACCCTGTACTTCAACTAGGAGCAATGGTTCAGCATTTGCTAATTCAATTGTCATGGAAACTGTATAGAACATAACTATTGCAAATCTTAAGAACCAACTATACCTACATAATATTCTAAATTTTGCTTTCTCACCAGCAAAGAATAAAGTACTATTTGTTCCTTTATAGACGAGTTTGCCAACCCCAGGCTTAGGTGATAAAGTGAAGCAGGAAAAAGAAAGATGCTGGCTTAATCTAGAGCAAACAGGAAGATTGTGAGACATTTTTATATATGATGTATCTTAAGGATATGTTATAAGACATTGAAGAATATAAATATATTAATATATGTATATATAAACATATATATATATTGATATTACCAACTAAGTTTTTATTCATATTGTTTAGTTCATTAGATATTGTTATAATGTTGTGTTATAATGATTGTATCTGAGTCTAGTTCTACCTTTATTATTAATTTTATGTTATTATTGGGTTTGATACCAGATTATTAGTCATACAAATGTTCCCAATTATTATTAAATAAAATAATATTTTGCTGTTTCATGGTAGTAATATTTATTTCGTCATTTGGAGGATATTTAAAATGTGCACACTGCTGCTTTGATTAGGAAATCTTCTCTTGCTTACTACAATATTGCTTTTAGGGGGAAAAAAAAAGTTCTTTTAAGATCAGTCAGTCAGTCACTTCTTGTTTTGATGAAGACTTCATGATGAGGCCAGCCTCAAGACAGCAGTGTAATGATGTATATTAGCAATGATCGTGATGGATAGATGATTAGAATAATATGTGTAATAAAATTTTAATAGGACTGAAGGTTTGCATTGGAGGGGTAAGTATGAGGAAGAAACCAAAGATTACAATTTTATTTTTTCCTGAAAGGAAAACTAAATTAAGAACACTTGGTTTTTTCCAAAATATGCAATCTTGGAGAAAATTATGTAAAATTTAATACATGTTCTTTCTGGTAGAAATTTCATATGTTTATCGTAAGTTCAAGAGGTGGGTTTAAGAATGAGGTAGGTATTTGAAGATATATTAAGAAAGATATGTGACTATTAAATTTTTGGAAGTGCATTAGGTCACACAGATGGTCTATAGTGAGGAATAAGTTTGGGCTGAATTCTGTAAAAACAACAATATTTAAGGCATATGCAAAAGAGTGGATCTCCTGCAAAGGGAACAGAGAATTGGCCAAAGGATATGAAAGGAAACAATTTGTGATGGAGAAAATGATTGATAAATCTCTAAATAATTTACTTGAGTTAATACAATTAATACACATTTATTGGTGACATTGGAGAGAGTTTTCGTTGTTGTTGCTATTGTTGTTTTGTTCGTTTGTGTTTTTAAACAGGATATTGCTCTGCTGCCTTGGCTGGAGTGCAGTGGCATGATCACAGTTCACTGCAGCATGAATCTCTGGGGCTAAAGTGATCCTCCCACTTCAGATTCCTGAGTAGCTAGGACTACAGACACGTACCACTAAGTCCTGCAAATTTTTCACATATGATTTTTGTAAAGATGGGGTCTTACTATGCTGCCCAAGCTGGTCTGGAACTTCTGGGTTGTAGCAATACTCCTGTCTTGCCCTCCCAAAGTGTTGGGATTATTGTCGTGAGCCACCATGCCCAGCTAAGTTTTTTCTTTTTTTTAATTGAGAAGTTTATAAATAAAATAAACTTCAATACATTAAGAGGTAAATGATGAGAAAATAAGAGAGATATTTGTCTATGATGTGGAAATAGGACATAGGAGGATAGGAGTGTAACAACATGGTAATGTTTTATTTTTTGATAAAAGAGTAAAGTTGCATTTGCCTAAGGCTACACTACTAACTTACTCTGTTTCAATGTCATATTTTCTCACATTGTGTCCCAAGCTAGAGGGTTAGAAAATTTGCTCGTTCCTTGTTAATAGACCTATCTTGTGTACTCACTTTTTGGTGGACACAATTATTAGAGCTGAGGAAACATAGTTGAAAAAAAAATTGCAGTGCCTGCTTTTGTGATTCGTCTTTAATCTCCCAAATATTTGCTGCATCATTAGTGATCTATACCTAAAAAACAGAGAATGGCAAAGCCTGGACACATGTATGCTTCTAGTACAATGATTCAGCAAGTAGAATCAGAAAAATATATGTTACACAGGGTTTTTATGTCTAATATATAATTAGAATGGTTATTACTAAAAAAGTAAAAAAATAACAGATTCTGGCAAGGTTGCAGAGAAAAGGGAACACTTACATACTGTTGGTGGGGTGTAAATTAGTTCAACCATTGTGGAAAGCAGTATGGTGATTCCTCAAAGAGCTAAAAGAAGAACTACCATCTGACCCAGCAATCCCCATTACCAGGGATGTAGCCAGAAGCATACAAATCATTCTACAATAAAGATGTGGCATGTAAAAGCTCATTGCAGCACTATTCACAATAGCAAAATCATGGCATCAACCTAAATACTCATTGGGAACAGACTGGATAAAGAAAATGTGATACACATATACCACAGAATATTATGCCACCATAAAAAAGAATATGAGATTATATCTTTTGCAGGAACATGGATAGAGCTGGAGGCTATTATTCTTAGCAAATTAATACAGGAATAGAAAAGCAAATACCTCATATTCACACATATAAGGGCAAGCTAAGTGGTGAGAACATATGAACACAAAGAAGGAAAAAACAGATACTGGGGTCTACTTGAGGGGAGAGAGTGGGAGGAGGGAGAGTTGCAGAAAAGATAACTATTGGGTCCTGGTCTTAATTCCTGGGTGATAAAATGTTCTGTACAATAAACCACCATGACTATGTTACCTATGTAACAAACCTTCACATGTACCACTGAATCTAAAAATTAGAGCACAAAAGAGACTAAAACATCTGCAAAAGACAATGAAATTGAGTTTTTCGAAAATATAAACAAAATAGACAAGCCTTTAGTTAGACTAACAGAGAGAGAAGACTACAATAAACAAAATCACAGATTAAAAAAGACACAGTAAAGTTGATACCACAGAAATACAAAGGAGCATAATAAATTACTATGAAAATTTATATGTTGACAAATAGGAAAACCTGGAAGAAACTGATATGTTCCTGGATACATACAACCTACCAATATTGAAAAAAGGAGAAATACATAATGTGAAAAGATCTTCAACAATTAGGAATTAGGAAATAAAAATGACATTCAAATTGGAAAGAAGGAAGCCAAATTGTTTCTCTTTGTAGATTACATGTTCTTATATATACAAAATCGTAAAGATTCCACCAAAAAACTGTTAGAATAAATAAATTCAGTAAAGTCACAGGATGCAAAATCAACGTACGAAACTCAGTAGCATTTCTATAGGTCAATAACAAACTATCTGAAAATGAAATCAAGAAAGCAATTCCATTTATAATAGATAATAAATAAATAACAAATACATAAATTTAACCAAGCAGGTGAAATATCTGTACACTGAAAACTATAAAACATTGATGAAAGAAAGTGAAGAGGAAGTGAATAAATGGAAAGATATCTGATGTTCATGAATTGGAATAATTAATATTGTTAAAATGTCCATGCTATCCAATGTGATCTACAGATTCAATGCAATCTCTATCAAAATTTTAATGTAATTCTTGGCAAAAGTAGAAAAAAATTACTAAAATTTATCTTAAACCAAAAAAGGAGATCTCAAATAGACAAAGCAACAATGAGCAAAGAAGAAAACTGGAGGCCTCACACTACCTGATTTCAAAATACACAACAAAGCTGTAGTAACCAAAACGACTCAGTGCTGGCATAAAAACAGACACATAGACCAATGGAACAGAAAACAGAGCCCAGAAATAAATCCACTCATTAAAGGCAAGTGATTTTCAACAAAGGTGTGAAGGGCAAAAGGGCAGTGTCTTCAATAAATGGTGCTAGGAAATCTGGATATACACATACAAATAATAAAATGTGACTCTTATCTGTCACCATATACAAAAATCAACTTAAAATGGATGAGACTGACTCTATGAAACTACTGAAACTACTAAAAAATAAACATTATAAAAATTGATTGAACAAGGATATTTGAGACAAGATGGCAAAAGCAAAAGCAACAAAAGCAAAATAATCAAATCGGAGTACATCAAACTAAAAAGCTTCTTTGCAGTAAAGGAAATGTTTAACAGAGTGAAAAGATAACCTATAAATTGGAGGAAATATTTTCCAAACATACATCTGAAAATGTGTTACTATCCAGAAGGTATAAGGAACTCAAGCACCTCAATAGCAAAAGCATGACAAATCCATTTGAAAAATGGGCAAAATCTATTTATAGATATTTCTCCAAAACACACACACACACACACACACACACACACCATACACACACTAATCAACTGTCTTTTGTCTTTTTGATTATATATAATCAAAAGGTTATGTATTAGATGTATAATCGAAAAAACAAAAAAAATAAATCCTGGCAGTGATGTGCAGAAAGGGAAACTTTTGTACACTGCTGGTGGGAATGTAGATTAGCACAAGCATTATGGAAAACAATATGGCAGTTTCTTAACAAATTTGAAGATAGATGTGCTGTATGATACCATATGATCCAGGAATCACACTACTAGGTATATATCCAAAGGAAATACGTTGAAGAGATATCCAAACTCACTTGTTTTTTTCAGAACTGTTCACAATAGCCAAAGTAAGGAATCCATCTAAATGTCCAACAGATGAAAGGGTAAAGAAATTATAGTATTATGTGTATTTACACAATGGAATTATATTCAATACAGAATGACAAATACCACATGATCTCATTCATATGTGAAATTTAAAAGAATTCATTTTATAAAAGTTAAAAGTAAAAGAGTGGTTACCACAGTCTTGGGAAAATAGGGGGCAAGGTGAATGGGAAGAAGCTGATCAACGGGTACAATGTTACAATTAGATAGGAGAAATGCATTTTGGTATTCTATTGCACAGTAGGGTGACTACTATTACAATTAACTTGAAGAAAGCATTTTAAATGTTCTCATAACAAAGAAATTATACATGTTTAAGGTGATGCATATGTTAATTCCCATGGTTTGATCATTACACAACATACACATGTATCAAAACATCACTTTACCCATAAATATGTGCAATTATTATATGTCAACAAAAATAAAACAAGAATTTTGGCATCCTGATTTTTGTTTTTCTTTAACATTCACACTTATCTTGATTCTTAGCATATTTGTTATCCTATTCAAAGGATAATCAAAATAGTTTGTGTTGTTAGGTAAAGGAAGCAACACACATGAATACCACGATGGGAAGAGAAATAACAGAATAAATGATTCTGTTTTTGTTGTTTTGTTTTTTATTCACATCTCTCTCACCACTTACATATGCTTTCTAACAAAGAGTTGTGTCAACTTATGTAAAACCCCTCCAGTGTGTCAAATACTGATATATACCCACAAAAATGTTAGATGAGGCAGAGTAGATGGATCTGAAGAAAAGAAGTGAAATTCAGAGTTGGGGAAGTCAGGCAGACACAGTGTAGAAGTAACATTCTACTCAATGACAACTGTGTGTTAGTCTTGATCAACGAGAAACCTATCAGAAACTGCTTTTGTTCTTATAATAGCTCCAGTTTTTACTGAAATTTAGATCTATTATCTAATAATTTCAATAATTATTTTCTAAGCATTCAGCAATTCATCACATCTACATGTTCCCTCTTAAATTAACTCATTTTAAGTTCGATTTTGCTTAATTTATTCTCTAACATTTTATTACAATAAATTAAATGATAATGTTCTCATTAAAATGAAATTAGAAATGTTATCACAAGATTTATAAAAGAACATTTTCCAATTTCTGCCATAATCTTATTTATTAATATTTTTCATGCCATTTTAAAATGCTATTTTTACTAAAAATACGTACCTGTTTATTATTACTTTATACTATCATGTATATTTATAAAAATACATGCACTATTACATTAAAAACTTCACTTTCATTTAATGTTTTTCTTTAAGGACATTACAAAATATTTAAAAAATAAAATAGACATCATTTCACAAAAAAATTAATGTAATTTTTGTATTTTATTGAAGAAACATTTGTGGTTTAATTTGACAATATTCTTATTACTAGATTTATATACTTAAGTCATTCATTTGGCATATTTTGAAAACTGAAATTAAGGATAAAATGTTTATCCTATTGGAATATTAAAAAGTTATAATAATTTCTAAAGTTAAGTTGGAGAACATTGTAGTAAATGAAATAAGCTAGTAACAGAACTGCACATACTGCATAATTCTACTGATAGAAAATATCTAAAATAGTCACTCAGAGAGAGGAATGGTGGTTATCTGGGGCTTAAGAAGGGAAAAATTGGGAGTAGCTGTTCAGCAAGTGTAAAATTTCAGTTAAATAATTTGAGTAAATTTTAAAGATCTGATCTATGTCATCGTGCCTACAATTAAAAATACTGTATTGTGCACCTAAAAATGTGTTGAGAGTGAAAATAGCATGTTGTTACCACATTTAAAACAATTCATTGATATGTGTGTATGTGTAGAAATGACAGCACTTCAGCAAAGAAATAGATATGTTTACCAACATTTAGTAATTTAAAAAGAGATTAAAAGAAGTTTTAGCATTAAGGTGAATTTAATATCATTTATGTAAAATATATCAGTTACAAACAAAAACTACTTTGTCACAGAAATACGATTGTCTCATATTGACTACTATTACCTTTTTATCTCTTCTATAACAGAAAAATTAGGAAGTCGGATTTGGAGAACAGTGAAAGAAGATACAAGAATGCAAATTGAATCAGAAGCAAATTTAATTTTTTTTTGGAAAACACATAGGACATTTTAAAAAAGTTATTTTTACTAGGTCAATAAGGAAAATTTACTCAAGCAAATATTAAAGAATAATTTTAATTTTAATGCCTAGGCTATTAAGAATAATTTACTGCATAACACTTTAAATAATGATTATTTTTTGAGATGGAGTCTCCCTTTGTTTCCTAGGCTGGAGTGCAGCTTCACAATCTTGGCTCACAGCAACCAGTTGCACGATCTTGATTTACAACAACCTCTGCCTCCTAGGTTCAAATGATTCTCATGCTTCAGCCTCCTGGGTAGCTGGGATTCTAGGAATGTGTCACTATGCCCGGCTAATTTTTTTTTGTATTTAGTAGAGACAGGTTTTGTCCTGTTGGCCAGGCTCGTCTCAAACTCCTGCCCTCAAATGATCTGCCCACCTCAGCCTCCCAAAGTGCTGGGATTACAGGCTTGAGCTACCACGCCTGGTCTACTTTATGTAAAATATATTAATTAATACATGCAACTTATCTCCTAAGTGATTTTCCTTTTTAAAGTCTAATTTATGTTGTGATGGTTGATGGTATTCTCCACATTTTATGAAATATACTCTATATTTCAATAAACATTTGACAAGCTTAGAAAAATGTTTTAGTCTGAATAGTCAAATATTTGTTAAGACCACAAATACTTCAGAATTTAGAAAATATTTTTAATTTGGATTTTTCCATCTTACAATTGAGATTATCTTAATGTATTTGTATTTTGTATAGTTTCATCATAGACTACATAGACAATGAAATAATGAATTCGTTGAAACTTAGCTAGTATATTTTTTAGGTTTGTTATATACATCCAGTGCAACCAACATAACTTTACTATATGTGTTACAAAAGCAATTGTGATGAAAACAGAATTTTTTTGTGAATTAATTTTTATGAATCTCAAATGCTGAGAAAACCTTTACATCTATTATCAGTAACTCTGAAGCAATATTTCCTTTTTTTCTTTTTATTATTATTATTAATTAATTAATTTATTTATTTATTTATTTTGAGACAGAGTCTCACTCTGTCAACAGGCTGGAGTACAGTGGCGTGATGGCTCGCTGCAACCTCCACCTAGTGGGGGCAAGGGATTCTCCTGCCTCAGTTTCCAGAGTAGTTGGGACTACAGACGTGCGCCACCATGCCCAGCTAATTTTTGCATTTTTAGTAGAGACAGGGTTTCACCATATTGGCTAGGATGGTCTCAATCTCCTGATCTCGTTATCTGCCAGACTTGGCTTCCCAAAGTACTGGGATTACAGACATGAGCCACTGTGCCAGGGCAAAACAGTATTTTCTTTAGCAGTATTATATGAGATTCATCTAGGTAAGGCATTAAACTCATTATTTTACATAATGATTTCATATACTTATAATGAAAATGTACTTGATTCCACAGTTGAATTTACATATCTTCATCTTATTCATTCTTATAGAAACAGTTACATATTTCAAAGAAACAGAAAGAATTAGCTTTTTTTAGTTCTGTCACCATATTCTAATAATCTTTTGTACAGAAATTAATATTAATGTTTCTCTAATATTAGAAACTAATTCTTAATTTTGTGTGTGAATACAAAAGACCTAGAAAAGCTAAAGTGATGATAAAAAAGAAAAATAAATTTGGAGGACTTATACTACTTGAATCAGGACATTAAAAAACAACAGAAATATATAATTTTAGACAATAGTCTGAAAGTTTGTGTTAAAAAAATAACTAAACATACATATTTTCAATCCTAGGTATAGCCTCCTTCCGAATTAAAATTGACTTCTAATAAAATTTTTACAAAAAATGTTTCTAGAATTTTTATTCATGATAGCCCAAACATGAACAAGCCCACTTTGTATAAAGAGGAAAATTATAAAACAATTGTGTATTTTAACAATGGAATTCTGCTCAGAAATAAAAATTTAAAAAAAGGAAGAAAGAAAAAACAATGGAAGGTAAATTGAGAAAGGCAACAGGAATGGATCTCAGAATGATTTTGCACTGTGAACAAAGTATAGATAAAAGTGTAAGGAACGGGAGAGGCTGGCAAGATGGCCAAATAGAAACAGCTCTGGATTGACACAGAAGGCAGGTGATTTCTGCATTTCTAACTGAGGTACATGGTTCACCTCATTGTGACTGGTTGGGCAGTGGGTGCAGCCCAAAGAGGGTGAGCTGAAGCAGGGTGGGGTGTTGCCTCACCCTGCAAGGGCAGGGGTTGGAGAGGGTTGGGGAACTCCCTCTCCTCACCAAGGGAAGCCATTAGGGACTGTACCATGCACTCCGGCCCAGATACTGAGTTTTTCCCATGGTCTTCACAACCCACAGACCAGGAAATTCCTTCCAGGCCCTGGGTTTCCAGAACAAAACTGGGTGGCCGTTTGGACAGACACTGAGCTAGCTGCAGGAGTTTCTTTTTCATAGTCCAGTGGTGCCTGGAATGCCAGCAAGACAGAAATGTTTACTCCCTGGAAAAGGCTGAAGCCAGGGAGCCAAGTAGTCTGACTCAGCAGGTGCCACTCCCACAGAGCCCAGCAAGCTAAAATCCACTGGCTTGAAATCCTCACTACCAGCATAGCAGCCTGAGATCAACCTGGGAAGCTTGAGCTTGGTTGGGGGAGGGGCGTCTGCCATAGCTGAGGCTTGAGTAGTCAGTTTTGCCCTCACAGTGTAAACAAAGTCGCCGGGAAGTTCAAACTGTGCATACCCCACCACAGCTCAGCAAGGCCACTGCTGCCAGATTGCCTCTCTAGGTTCCCTTCTCTCTCAGCAGAGCATCTCTGAAAAAAAGGCAGCAGCCCAGTCAGGGACATATAGATACAACCCCCAACTCCCTGGGACAGAACACCTAGGGGAAAGGGCAGTTGTGGGCACAGCTTCAACAGACTTAAACATCCCTGCCTGGCAACTCTGAAGAGAGCAGTGGATCTACACGCACAGCATTCAAGCTCTGATAAGGGACAGACTGCCTCCTCAAGTGTGGGTCCCTGACCCCCATGTATCCTGACTCTCCCAGAAGGGGCCGATAGACACTTCATAGAGGAGAACTCTGGCTGCCATCTGGCTGTGTCCCTCTGGGAGAAAGCTTCCAGAGAAAGGAACAGGCAGCAATCTTTGCTGTTCTGCACCCTCTCCTGGTGATACTCAGGCAAACGGTGTCTGGTGTGCACCTCCAGCAAATTCCAACAGACCCGCAGCAGAGAGGACTGACTGATAGAAGCAAAACTAACAAACAGAAAGGAATAGTATTAACATCAACAGAAAGGACATCCACCCAGAGACCCCATCCAAAGGCCATGGACTTCAAAGACCAAAGGTAGATAAATCTATGAAGATGAGGAGAAACCAGTGCAAAAGGCTGAAAATTCCAAAAATCAGAACACCTCTTGCCTACAAAGGATCACAACTCCTCACCAGCAAGGGAACAAAACTGGATGGAGAATGAGTTTGACAAATTGACAGAAGTAGGCTTCAGAAAGTGGGTGATAACAAACTCCTCTGAGCTAAAAAAGCATGTTATAACCCAATGCAAGGAAGCTAAGAACCTTGACAGAAGATTAGACTAATTGCTAACTAAAATAACCAGCTTAGAGAAGAACAGCAATGACCTTATGGAGCTGAAAAACACAGCACAAGAACTTCATGAAGCATACACAAGTATCAATAGCCAAATCAATCAAGCAGAAGAAAGGATATCAGAGATTGAAGATCTACTTAATGAAATAAAGCAAGAATACAAGAGTAGAGAAAAAAGTGGAGAGAAATGAATAAAGCCTTCAGGCAATAGGGGACTATGTGAAAAGACCAAATCTATGTTTGATTAGTGTACCTGAAAGTGATGGGGAGAATGGAACCAAGTTGGAAAACACTCTTCGAAATATTATCCAGGAGAACTTCCTCAACCTAGCAAGGCAGGCCAACATTCAATTTCAGTAAATAAAGAGAACACCACAAAGATACTCCTCAAGAATAGTAACCCCAAGACACACAATTGTCAGATTCACCAAGGTTGAAATGTAGGAAAACTATATTAAGGGCAGCCAGAGAGGAAGGTCAGGTTACTCACAAAGAGAAGCCCATCAGACTAGCAGCATATCTCCCAACAGAAACCTTACAAGCCAGAAGAGAGTGGGGGCCAATATTCAACATTCTTAAAAGAATTTTCGACTCAGAATTTCATATCCAGTCAAACTAAGCCTCATAAGCAAAGGAGAAATAAAATCCTTTTCAGGCGAGGAAATGCTGAGAGATTTTGTCACCACAAGGCCTGCCTTACAAGAGCTCCTGAAGGAAGCACTAAACATGGAAAGGAACAACTGGTACCAGCCACTGAAAAAACATGCCAAAATGTAAAGACCATCAACACTGAAGAAACTGTCATCAACTAAAGGCCAAAATAACCAGCTAGCATCACAATGGCAGGATCAAATTCACACATAACAATATTAACATTAAATGTAAGCAGGCTAAATGCCCCAATTAAAAGACACTGTCTGAAAAATTGGATAAAGAATCAAGACCCATCGATGTGCTGTATTCAGGAGACCCATCTCATGTGCAAAGACACACATAGGCTCAAAATAAAGGGATGGAAGAATATTTACCAAGCAAATGAAGCACACAGAAAAGCAGAGGTTGCAATCCTAGCGTCTGATAAAACAGATTTTAAACCAACAAAGATCAAAAGAGACAAAGAAGGGCATTACATAATGACAAAGGGATCAATGCAACAAGCAGAGCTAACTATCCTAAATATATATGCACCCAATACAGGAGCACTCATATTCATAAAGCGAGTTCTTAGAGCCCTACAAAGAAATTTAGACTCACACAGAATAATAGTGGGAGACTTTAACACCCCATTGTCAATATTAGACAGATCAATGAGACAGAAAATTAACATGGATATCCAGGACTTGAACTCAGCTCTGGACCAATGGGACCTAACAGATATCTATAGAACTCTCCACCCCAAATCAACAGAATATATATTCTTCTCAGCACCACATTGCACTTCTTCTAAAACTGATCACATAATTGGAAGTAAAACACTCCTTAGCAACTGCAAAAGAAAAAAAAAATCCTAACAAACAATATCTCAGACAACAGAGCAATCAAATTAGAACTCAGAATTAAGAAACTCACTCAAAACTGCACATGTACATGGAAACTGAACAACCTGCTCCTGAATGACAACTGGGTAAATAACTAAATGAAAGCAGATAAAGATGTTCTTTGAAACCAATGAGAACAAAGACACAACATACCAGAATCTCTGGGACACATTTAAAGCGTGTGTAAAGGGAAATTTGTAGCACTAAAAGCCCACAAGAGAAAGCAGGAAAAATCTAAAATTGATACCCTAACATCACAATTAAAAGAACTAGAGAAGCAAGAGAAAACAAATTCAAAAGCTAGCAGAAGACAAGAAATAACTAAGATCAGAGCCAAACTGAAGTAGATAGAGACACAAAAAAACTCTTAAAAAAATAAATCAATGAATCCAGGAGCTGGTTTTTTGAAAAGATCAATAAAATACATAGACCACTAGCAAGACTAATGAAGAAAAGAGAGAAGAATCAAATAGAGGCAATAAAAAATGTTGAAGGGGATATCAGATATCACCACCAATCCCACAGAGATAAAAACTACCATTAAAGAATAGTATAAACAACTCTATGTAAATAAACTAGAAAATCTACAAGAAATGAATAAATTCCTGGACACATATACCCTCCGAAGACTAAACCAGGAAGAAGTTGAGTCCCTGAATAGATGAATAACAAGTTCTGAAATTGAGGCAGTAATTAATAGCCTACCAACCAAAAAAAAGTACAGGATCAGATGGATTCACAGCCAATTCTACCAGAAGTACAGAGAGAAGCTGGTACCATTCCTTCTGAAACTATTCCAAATAATAGAAAAATGAGTCCTCCTTAACTCATTTTATGAGGCTAGCATCATCCTGATATCAAAACCTGGCAGAGAAACAACAAAAAAAGAAAATTGCAGGCCAATATCACATTGATGCAAAATTTCTCAATATAATGCTGACAAGCTGAATCCAGCAGCATATCAGAAAGCTTATCCACCATGATCAAGTTGGCTTCATCCCTGGGATGCAAAGCTGGTTCAACATAGGCAAATCAAGAAACATAGTCCAACACATAAACAGAACCAATGACAAAAACCACATGATTATCTCAAAAGATACAGAAAAGGCCTTTGACAAAATTCAACAGCCCTTCATGATAAAATATCTCAATAAACTAGTCATTGATGGAACGTATCTCAAAATAATAAAAGCTGTTTACGACAAACCCACAGCCAATATCATACTGAATGGCAAAAGCTGGAAGCATTGCCATTGAAAATTGACACAAGACAAGGATGCCTTCTTTCACCACTCATATTCAACATAGTATTGGAAGTCTTGGCTACGGCAATCAGGCAAGTGAAAAAATAAAGGGTATTCAATTAGGAAAAAAGGAAGTCAAATTGTCTCTGTTTGCAGATGACATGAAAGTATATTTACAAAACCCCATTGTCTCAGCCCAAAATCTCCTTAAGCTGATAAGCAACTTCAGGAAAATCTCAGGATATAAAATCAACATGCAAAAATCACAAGCATTCCTATGCACCAACAAGAGACAAGCAGAGAACCAGATCATGAAAGAACTCCCATTTACAATTGCTACAAAGAGAAAAAAAAAACCTAGGAAAACAACTTACAAGGGATGTGGAGGACTTCTTCAAGAACAACTACAAACCACTTCTATAGGAAATAAGAGAGGAAACTGGATCCCTTCCTTACACCTCATATAAAAATTAACTCAAAATTTGTTAAAAACTTAAATGTAAGACCTAAAACCATAAAAATCCTAGAAAAAAACCTAGGCAATACCATTCAGTACATAGGCATGGGCAAAGCAAACACTAAAAGAAATGACAACAAAAGCCAAAATAGAGAAATGAGATCTAATAAACTAAAGAGCTTTTGCACAGCAAAAGAAACTATCATCACAGTGAACAGGCAACCTACAGAATGGTAGAAAATTTTTGCAATCTATACATCTGACAAAGGGCTAATCTCCAGAATCTACAAAGAACTTAAACCAATTTACAAGAAAAAAAATATTAAAAAAATAAAAAAATTTAAAAAAAAATCAAAAAGTCGGCAAAGGATATGAACAGACACTTCTCAAAAGAAGACATTTATGCGGACAGCAAACATATAAAAAACATCTCATCGTCAGTGGTTATTAGAGAAATGCAAATCAAAACCACAGTGAGATGCCATCTCACACCAGTTAGAATGGTGATCATTAAAAAGTCAGGAAACACCAGATGCTGGCGAGGATGTGGAGAAATAGGAATGCTTTTATACTGTTAGTGGGAGAGTAAATTAGTTCCACCATTGTGGAAGACAATGTGGTGATTCCTCAAGGATCTAGAACTAGAAATACCATTTGACCCAGCAATCCTATTATTGGGTATATACCCAAAGGATTATAAATCAGTCTACTATAAAGACACATGCACATGTATGTTTATTGCAGCACAGTTCACAATAGCAAACACTTGGAACCAGCCCACATGCCCATCAATGATAGACTGGATAAAGAAAATCTGGCACATATACACCTTGGAATACTATGCAGCCATAAAAAAGGATGAGTGTATGTCCTTCAAAGAGACATGAATGAAGCTTGAAACCATTATTCTCAGCAAACTAACACAGGAACAGAAAACCAAACACTGTGTCTTCTCACTCATAATGGGATTTGAATGTTGAGAACACATGGACACTAGGAGGGGAACATCACACACCAGGGCCTGTTGGGGTATGGCAGACAAGGGGAGGGGTAGCTTTAGGAGAAATATCTAATGTAGATGATGGATTGATGGGTAGAGCAAATCACCACGTCATGTGTATACCTATGTAACAAACTTGCATGTTCTTCACATGTACCCCAAACTTAAAGTATAATAATAAAAAGAAGTGTAAGCAATGAAAGACTTTATATCGAATTATACTATAAGCAAATTTAATCTATTCTGGGAAAAGTCCTAACGGTGGTGATGGGGATTGATTGGAGAGGAGCATGAGGGAACTTTTCGAGGTTCTTGTAATGTTCTGTATGTTGATACAGTTTGAGGTTATACAGGTGTATGCATTTTTCAAAGCATAAAGAATACACACTTAGGTTTGTATATTTCCTGACAAAGAAATTTTAAGGCAAAAGATAAACTCAAAAAATATTGTTTTGTTAATGTCATGCATGCCAAAGCTTTTAGCATAAAGTGTACAGATGTCTACAGTTTAATTTGAATGCATCAATGAATAAATTGAGAATTCTCTAATAAAACAAGTATAATATAATAAAATGTTAATAAAAGAGTCTAGATTGTGAGTATTACAGATTGCAGTTATGTGTCAACTCAAAATTCATACATTGAAACCCTAATCCCCAATGAGACTGTATTTGGAGATAGGGTCTGTGAGGAGCCAATAAAGGTTAAGTGAGATTGTAAAGGTAAGCCTTAATTGGATAGGACTGGTGCTTTTATGAGAGACACAGGGAGAAGCTGGCCATTGTCAAGCCAGAAAGAGCTTCACCAAGATTTGAATTGTCTGGTACCTTGATTTTGGACTCCCCAGCCTCTAGGACTCTGAGAGAAAAAAAAATGCTGTGTAAGCCATCTAGTCTATGTTTTTTTTTATGGCAGCCTGAATAAACTAAGAAAGTAGTTGTATGGAAGTTCACCGTAAAATAAAATTCTCTTTTCTTTGTATTCCAAAACTTACATAATAAAGAAAAATTTCATTTTTCTATGCCACCCTCACTGCCAACTTTATTTCTGAAAGGAGATTATTTGTCTGGCCTCAGCATTTCTGGTACAACTTTTTTGGCCAGTAAAATCTGAGAAGTAATGTATTTCACTTTTAAGTAGACACTTTAAAGCCAGATAAAATTCTGTTATGACTTTTCCCCCTCTTTGAGAACATTATTCCCTGATAGACACTAGTCCTAGAGACTGCAAAATAAAAAACTATGAAGCAGAGCTAGTCAACTCCAAAAAGTATACAAAATGCATGATAAATACATGTTTGTGTTTTGTAAACTGTTGAAAATTGGGACTATAATACCATTAAGAATCTCGAAATCAATTATACCATCTATTTGATGTATTGTGTAAAGAACAGATCTCAGCATCAATAATTATCATCTTATAATTATAATTTCATAAATCCTTTAAATTCTAAGTAGCAGATCTATTAGTCATGTGCCTACTTCTTAGTCAAGTCAGAGTTTGACTTTGGATTGTTCCAGAGATGGCTAACAAATTTATCTAGCTCATGAGCAGGTGATATTTTACATTTTGAAAAAGAATATTAGAGAAATATTCATTTAGGAAAATCACTATTTTAGTTCCAAGTTGTATATTTCTGTTCATCATTGAAATAGTCATTTTAACTATGCAATTGCTGTAGTGTGTGTGTGTACACATGGATTTAAATAAAATAAATAGCATATGATTACTATATAAATCAATGAGGATACAACAAACAATCAATGTAAAATAAGAAAAACATAAACCAAAACATCAGTATCAACTCCTGAATTAGAGCATGATTAATGCTGATGAAAATGATTTAGTAGAGACTGAAGATTGAATCTAGGAGGGAATGATCCAGAGGAGGAGAATAAATTTACCACAACATAGAATAATATGAGTCTGTAACAAATTGTGAGTATTACAGAGTGCAGTGTTCTTTTAGGGTTGATATGGTTTGGCTCTCTCTCCCCACCCAAATTTCATCTCAACTTGTAATCCCCATGTGCCCAGGAAGGTACCTGGTGGGAGGTGAATGGATCATGGGGGCAATTTCCCCCACGCTGTTCTTGTGATAGTGAATGAGTTCTCACAAAATCTGATGGTTTAATAGTTTGTGGCAGTTCCCACTTCTCTCTCTCCCTCTCCTGCCACCATGTAAGATGTGCTTTGCTTCCCCTTCACGTTCTGCCATGACTATAAGTTTCCTGAGGCCTCCCCAGCCATGTAGAACTGTGAGTTCATTAAACCTCTTTTGTTTATAAACTACCCAGTCTCAAGTATTTTTTATAGCAGTGTGAGAACAGACTAATACAGAAAATTGGTACCAGGAGTTTGGGGCACTGCTATAAAGATATCTGAAAATGTGGAAGTGACTTTGGAACTGGGTAACAGGCAGAGTTTGGAACAGTTTGGAGGGCTCAGAAAAAGACACAAAGAGGAGGAAAAGTTTAAAACTTCCCAGAGACTTGTCAAAGTATTATGATAAAATGCTGATAGTGATATGGACAATGAAGTCCAGGCTGAGGTGGTTTCAGATGGAGATGAGAAACTTTTTGGGAACTGAAGTAAAGGTAACTCTTGCTATATTTTAGCAGAGACTGGCAGCATTTTGCCCCTGCCTTAGAAATTTGTGGAATTTTCAACTTGAGAGAGAAGATATAGAGTATCTGGCAGAAGAAATTTCCTACCAGCAAAGCACTCAAGAGTTGACATGGGTGCTGTAAAAAGCATTCAGTTTCAAACGGGAAACAGAGCATAAAAGTTTGGAAAATTGCAGTCTGATGATGCAATAGAAAAGAAAAACTTATTTTCTGAGGAGAAATTCAAGCCAGCCGAAGAAATTTGCATAAGTAATGGGGAGACAAATGTTAATCACCAAAAAAGTGGGGGAAAATGTCTCCAGGACATGTCAGAGACCTTTGTGGCAGATCCTCTCATCCCAGGCCCAGAGGCCTAAGAGGGAAAAATGATTTCGTGGGCCAGGCTCAGAGCCCTGCTGCTGTGTGAACCCTGTGTCCCAACTGCTTCAACTCTAGCCATGGCTAAAAGGGGCCAAGATACAGCTGGGGCTATTACTTCAGAGAAAGAAAGCCCCAAACCATGGAGGCTTCCACATGGTGTTAGTCCTGCGGGTACACGGAAGACAAGAGTTCAAGTTTGGGAACCTCCACTTAGATTTCAGAGGATATATGCAAAGACTTAGATATCCAGGCAGAAATCTGCTGCAGGGACATAGCCATCATGGAGAAACTATGAGGACAATGCATAGGGGAAACATGGGATAGGAGCCCCCACAGAGAGTCCCCACTGGAGCACTGCCTAGTGGAGCTGTGAGAAGAGGGACACAGTCCTCTAGACCCCAGAATGGTAGATCCACTGACAGCTTGCATCATGCACCTGGAAAAGCTGCAGGCACTCAAAGCCAGCTTGTGAAAGCAGCTGTGTGGACTGTACCCACTAGATCCACAGGGGCAAAGCTGCCTAAGGCCTTGGGAGCCCACCCTTTGCATCAGTATGCCCTGGATATGAGACATGGAGTCATAGGAGATTATTTTGGAGCTTAAAGATTTAATGACTGCCCCGCTGAGTTTTGGACTTGCATGGGGCCTGTATCCCCTTTGTCCTGGCCAATTTCTCCCATTTGGAAGGGGAGCATTTACTAAACTCTTGTATTTCCATTGTATCATGGAAGTAACTAACTTCTTTTTTATTTTACAAGTTAATAGGTGGAAGAAACTTGCCTTGTCTCATATGAGATTTCGGACATGGATTTTTGGGTTAATGCTGGAATGAGTGAAGACTTTGGGGGACCATTGGAAAGGCATGATTGTGTTTTGAAATGTGAGAAGACCATGAGATTTGGGAGGGGCTGGGGTAGAACAATATAGTTTGGCTCCGTGTTACCACCCAAATCTCGTATCTAATTGTAATCCTCATGTGTTGAGGAAGGGACCAGGTAGGAGATGATTGGATCATAGAGCAGAATTCCCCCATGCTGTTCTCATGATAGCAAGTGAGTTCTCATGAGATCTGATGGTTTAAAAGTTGGTGACAGTTTCCCCTTTCTCTCTCTTCTGCCATCATGTAAGATATTCCTTGCTTCCCCTTCACCTCCCGCCATTATTGTAAGTTTTCTGAGGCCTCCCCTGTTTTGCAGAGCTGTGAGCCAACTAAACCTCTTTTATTTATAAATTACCCAGTCTCAGGTAGTTCTTTATAGCAGTGTGAGAATGGGCTAATATAAGCATACACACACATAATTGATGTTTGATAGAATGAGGAATGATTCCCTATAGATATCTCAAGACATAAGAAGATAACCAGCAATTAGAAAGAAAAGATGGATAAAGATTCAGGCAGAAAATATGGTTGTAAAAAAAAGATGTCATATTTGTATTCAATATTCCCTAGGTGTAAGAAATTTGCCTAAGCTCTGGACTTACATTTAAGGTAACACTTTGTACATCTTTCCAAAGATATATCAATACCATTGTTTATTTGCCATTCCTCAAATTCAGTTCCCCATTTTTATATGTTATAAAAATCCTCAAACTTATTCAAGTCAAACTTTAGAAAAAAAAAACTTTTAATTGTTCCTTTTTATTGCCTCCTCATATAATTCAACAGCAAGCACTATAAATATTACCTTCAAAATAAATTGTATTTTTAATTTTTCTCATCTTCACTTTTATGTTATTAGTTCAAGCAGTCATCATATTTATTTTACCTTATTAAAAGCTATACAAAATTATTTTTCTTACACCTTTACTGATTATAAAATATCTCCTGTATGAATAAATATAACTATAAATATAAAATCTGCAAAGTCCTGTTAATGCTAAAACTATTCAATAGCTTACCATTGCACTAAAATGCAAACCCCTTACTCTAGTCTACAAAGAATCTTAATGAAATGTTCCTGTTTCTATCAAATATCTTACCATTCTTCCTCTCATCTAATCTTCCACCTTTAGCTATGTACATTTTATTTAAAATCCTTAAACAAAATTTGGTTCTTTAGACAAATTTTGAGCTTCCAGACATTGTTTGTCAATTTGTTTTTACTTACACTTTCATAATACCCTCTTTTTAATCTCAGATTATCAGTTTTCCAGACTGACTTACCTTATACCTTATCTGCATTAGGTATATATTTTCCAAATATACTCTATATCATTCAATTTCTCATTATGTTTAAATAATTAATTTCAATCAATACTTATTTTACTTGCTGTTCCTTTATTGTCACCCCTTGACGCACCTTCTAGAATATGTATTCAATGTAAATGTATTAATCACTGATATTCTGTTAGTTCTTATACGTCTAGCATTTATTAGGAATTCAAAACAGGCATACTTTGGTAATGCAAGTTCGGTCCAAGACCACAGCAATAAAAAAATAACACAATAAAGCAAATCACACATTTTTTTTTGGTTTTCCAGCACATATAAAAGTTATATTTACACATGTACCATAATCTAAGTGTGCAATAACATGTGGCTAAAAATAATGTACATATCTAATTACAAATACTTTATTGCTTAAACATGTTAACTATCATCAGAGCTTCAGCCAGTTATAATATTTTTGCTGGTGCAGGGTCTTGCCTCAATGTTGATGGCAGCTGACTGATCAGGGTGGTTGTTACTAAAAGTAGGAGTGGCTGTGGCAATTTCTTAAAACTGGACAAATGAAGAATGACATGTTGATTGACTCTTCCTTTTATGAAAGATTTCTTTTTAGCATGCAATGTTGCTTGATTGCAGTTTATCCAAGTAGAACTTTTTTCACAATTAGTGTCAATCCTCTCAACTCCTGCCACTGATTTATCAACTCAGGTTATGTAATATTCTAAATTCTTTGTTATTATTTCATTTATGCTCATGATATCTTCACCAGGATTAGATTTCATCTCAAGAAACTACTTTCTTTGACCATCCATAAGAAACAACTCCTTGTCTGTTTAACTTTTATCATGAGATTTCAGCAATTCAGTTGCATTGTAAGAGTCATTTCTAGCTCTATTTTTGCTTGCTGTTTTCATGAATCTGCAATTACTTCCACCACTGAAGTCTTGAATCCCTCAAAGACATTCATGAGAGTTGGAGGAAACTTTTTTTGAGCTTCTGTTGATACTTGATATTTTGACCTCTTTCCATGATTCATAAATGTTTTTAATGGATCTAGAATAGTGAATTGTTCCCCAAAAGTTTTCAATTTACTTTGCCCACATCCATCAGAGAAATTACTATCTATGTCAGCTATTAAATGTGTTTATTAAATAAGACTTGAAGGTCAAAATTAGTCCTGGACCCATGGGCTGTGGAAAGGGTGTTGTGTTAGTGGGCATAAAAACAACTTTAATGTCCTTGTACATCTTCAGCTGACATCTTGGATGGTGAGGTACATTTTAAATGAGCAGGGATAGTTTATTTATTTATTTTCATTTCTGATTAGTGGATCTTAATAATGGGCTTAAAATATTTAGTAAACCATGCTATAAATGGATGTATTGTCATCAGGCTTTGTTGTTCCATTTATACAGCACTGGTATTATAAATTGCCTTAATTCTAAAGGTTTAGAAGATTTTTGAAATGGTAAATGAGCATTGGCTTCAAGTTAAAGCCAACAGCTTCATTAGCCCTTAAGAAGAAAATCAGTTTGTCCATTGAAGCTTTGAAGCTAGGCACTCATTTTTCCTTCTCTAGCTTTGAATGTCCAGGATGGCATCTTCTTCTACTATAAGACTGTTTTGTCTACCTTCAAAATCTATTGTTTTGTGTAGCTACCTTTATTAATTATCTGGGGTATCTTCTGGATAACTTGCTGCGTCTTGTCCATTAGCATTTGCTGCTTCATCTTGCCCTTTTATGAAGATGACTTTTTCTTTAATGTTATTTACCAACTTCTGCTCAAACTTACTTCTTTAGCTTCCTCACCTCTCTCAGATTTTATAGAATTAAAGAGTTAGGGCCTTGCTCTGGATTAGACTTTGGCTTAAGGGAACATTGTAGCTTGTCTGATTTTCTATTTGGATAACTAAAACTTTCTCCATATAAGCCATAAGGCTGTTTAACTGTCTTATCATTTATGAGTTCACTGAAGTAACCTTTTTCATCTCCTTCAAGAGCTTTTTCTTTGCATTTTTAACTTTGCTGCCTGTTTAGTGCAAGAGGCCTAGCTTTTGGCCTGTCTCAGCTTTCAACATGCCTTCCTCACTAAGCTTAATTATGTCTAACTTTTCATTTAAAATGAGAGATTTGTGACTCTTCTTTTCACTTGAACACTTAGAGGACATTATAGAATTATCAATTGGCTAATTTTAATATTGTTGCATCTCAGGGAATAGGGAAAACCGGGCAAAGGGAAAGAAACAGTGAAATGGCTGGTTGGTGAAGCAGTCAGAACATACACAACATTTATCAATTATGTCATATATAAGCATGGTTTCTGGCAACCTCCCACCAAAAAAAGTCACAATAGTAACATCAAAGATCACTCATCATAGATCACCATAATAGATATAATATAAAATAAAACATTTTGTATATTGAATAATTACCAATATATGACACAGAGACACAAAGTCAATTCATGCTATTGAAAAAATAGT
>NW_012101406.1:0-8390 GCF_000951045.1 Mandrillus leucophaeus | reverse complement strand
TTTTTAGTTGATCACCTGAGAGGATAAATTCAGTTCTTATTGTTCTATCGTAACAAGAAGTCTGAAATAGTTTTTTCAATGGTAAATGTTAAGTTTACATTCTGAGGAGACATTGAAGTTTGAGTGTAGTATGTTTGCAGCAGGGTTTTCAGAAATTCTCTGATTATTTTCATTGAAGAGTTCCTGGGTATTTTGTTGTTGTTTTTAGTAGATGTAGTGTACAATAAAAGTTATTTTGCAGATGTATTTTTTCATTCTATACAAATGTGCTTAAGTACTTATGATGAACCAGTTCCTGTGCTACATTCTGAAGAAACTGAAACTAAGAAATCTAAGAAGTTTCCTCTGGATATTGCCAGTATATTAAGAGAAATTTTGTCCAAATGGCATATTATAGTTATAAATATTAATACACCTAAAATATATTTAGATATAGCAAAATATGATAAACATACTTACTTGTCAATCCAACAGTCATTTCTACTTATTAATAAAAATACTCAAGATTTGTTCCTGTTTACTGTTACAAGAGAATATCACTCTGTCTTATCTCCATTTCGTAGCTTTTGACTCTTTGATAGAGATAAGTTTAATGGCATGCATTTGAATAAAGCCTGGAAAATGGTACAGGAAGATGATGCTGGGTGAGCTTCAGAAAACAAATTTTATCTATATTTTAAGGAGAAGATATAAAGAAAAATATCCCTTTCTTCATGCCGTTGGAATCATGGAAAGTGAAGCTGTTGTAGCCATCTTAAATTCAGAGAGATTAACCTGAGAACAAGTCAAGATTCTAAGAATAAGGTAATAGATGTCTGAAAGGTTGCCTGGTCTCCAGACTTATTACTATATGAAATAGACTGTGTACTCATTGTCTAAGCCATGTGTACTTAAGTATTTAGTTATTTATAAACAAATTATCTTGACAAGTATTTTATACAATCATTCTTTCTCTTTCCTAAATGTAATGGCATTAGGCATTACATCCAGTTCTACAAGTTCTATCCATAACTCTGGGATTTACAAGCATTGAAGTGGTACATTTCTTCAGAGACATTTTCATTGCTCAGCTCAAGTAACAACTGACCAAAATAAATAGTAAATTACAACCTATAGAACTTTTGATAAAAATAATTAAGATTTTCTATGTCAAATGAGGGGTAATAATTACCTCTCATTTCCTCAAATTTCACTGGACAAATGAACACTTAATGTTGCTAATTACAATGATGAGGTTATAATTCTTCAGTTTTTGTTAACCTCTTTTACCCTGACATTTAACCTTTTCTTTCATTGATGTTCTCTCTCATTGATAAAGTACATAGAGTTCATACAATTTTCAAAAATTATTGATATTTTATTTAAAGACATGCTTATTTAAAACATTAATATAAATGTACCTTTCTTGCAGATTAAATTTAAAATGATAATACGCAATTTATCATACCTCTACTTAGTAATATGGTACGCTTATATATGACAAAGAGTAATTTTCATCTGGATGTCACCAATGTACTTCAATCTAAAAGTATCATCTAATTCCTCATTTCCTATTGCCCTTTCTTTGTTCTGTGCCCTTATGATTAACATCTCCATTTGTCCAGTCGCCAACTCCAGAAAATTAAAAGCCATTACAAACATGATTTTCTCTATCATCACAAACCCTCTAACCAGTCAAATTTTATCAGTTTTACCACTTTAATATCTCTTACATCCTTCTTCTCTTTCTTTTTTCCACATATGGCAATTTACTTTATGTGCATATTATTTCTCAAATCTATTATTATCATAGCTTCCTAAAGTATATCTCTATCTCCAATTTATTGGCTCTTAAATTTGTCTCTTAAATAATTACATGTAGTTCTTCTTAAATGTTAATTTATGAGATTGTTTTTCTTAAAATGCACTAATAAATTTAAGACACATTTTTGAATAACTTATCTTAGCAATCAATGTTCTTTACAGTTTCTTCCTCAGCTGTATTTTGCTTTGTTTCTCCCCACTGTACTCCAGTGATAGACAACTACTGAATTCTCAACCTGCATCGGGGTATTTTATATTATCAAAAGTTTATACATTCTGTTCTCTGCTCTGAATGACTTTCTACCCTCTCTGTGTAGTTGTCTCCTTCTACCTCATAACTGAGTTCCAAGGAAACTGTTTCTCTGAACTATTCTCTCACCTCCCAATAGGGTCACATATTTATTTTATGTTACCATAACAACTTATGTGCATAATTCCTAGCATCGTTCAACTTTTATGCCTGCTATCCAGCACATTACTCAGAATATAGAAGGCACACAATAAATGCATGTTGAATACATAACAATAGAAATGAGTGGTTTCCTTCTTTGATTTATTCTTATCTTTTGTGTAACAAAGCTGCTATTTGACGAACAATTTATGGCTACTTGTTTCATGCACCTGTTGTTCAGATTCATTCATATGGGAAACTACTTGTGAAAGTAAATAGAAAATAAAATGAAAAACATTGCAAGTAGGAAAAAAACGCATTCTGTAAGTTTTATTACTTTCTGATACAGGATGTAACAATTTTTTTCTTTTATAAAAATTGTTTATTTTTATACAATGTCAAAATACCTATTGTTTCTGGAAACACACTACTACTTTCTAAACAATTTATTTATTTTAATGAACATATTTTTAGACCAGTTCCAAAATGTGTAGAGGAAATAGTCACACTAAAACATTACTTTTAAGAATATATTCATATTTAATATATAGTGTCAGAAATTCAAGATCATATCATATAAATAATGACAATGTATCTCTATTATCAATATAAAACAAATGAGGAATAGAGGAGGTAAATATTTTTCCTTTGTGCTATCAGTTAGTATTCTTGACCTAAACAAACATTATGAAAAGAAAACTTCTTTTAATGGCTTGAATTTCTCCTCTAAATATTAGCACAAAAACTTACATATTGCATTAAACTAACTTGACACAACCATAATGTCATAGTGGAGAAAATGTAGCAGAATTTTAATTTGTGTATGAGACAATTCCACATGACATTTTTATCAATTTAGTAAATGTCACATTCTCAATATTAATATGAATCACACAATACAGTCTTACATATAATGTGATTTCTTGTTAATAATAAGGACATGTTCTCTTTATTATATTTTTTAAAGATAAATGTATTTTCTCAATTTTTATATTGTTGGAAAGTAAGGTTGATTAGAATCTGTATTACACAGGGAAATTTCATATTGTAAAGATAAATTTTATGTTAAAAGTATGTAATTTCAACATAACAAGAACTGACGGACTTCAAAAGCAAAATATAATTTACACATTAAATAAAAAATACCCAGGTCAAAGTAGGAGAGCAATTTACTAGAAACATAGATAAAGGAAAACAGTTTAATATTGTGGAAATAAATAATCATATTATAGTACTAAAATAATTATGATCTTTGTGACATTTGAAAGATTTGAAACTGATCTTTCTGAATCATTCTTTGTCAAAGATATACATATATTCTGCATCTAGGTTTTGCAAACATCCTTTAAAAATGGACTTTGAGCACATAGACATTAAAGAGTTTAAGGTAATAGTCAATAGAATTGTCAATAGTAGAATGAAAAAAGATTTGGCACAGAATTTTTAAAAGTTAATTTATTGTTTGTTTGTTTTTGTTTTTGTTTTTGTTTTCTGAGATGGATTTTTGCTCTTGTTGCCCAGGCTGGAGTGCAATGGCGCAATCTTGGCTCACCGCAACCTCCACCTCCCGGGTTCAAGTGTTTATCCTGCCTCAGCCTCCCCAGAAGCTGGGATTACAGGCGTACGCCACCACGCCCAGCTAATTTTTGTATATTTAGTAGAGACAGGGTTTCACAGTGTTGGGCAGACTGGTCTCAAACTCCTGATCTCAAGTGATCTGCCAACCTCGGCCTATCACAGTGCTGGGACTATAGGCATTAGCCACCATGCCCGGGCTATTGTATTTTTTTAATGAGCATTCCCTGAAGCCATTCTTCATTTTAACATAAATGAACAATATGAAATTTTAAAAAGAGGGAATTTATTTAGATATAATTATTTCTAATTTTTACTTATGAATTATAAAATACTATGTTGGGGAAGATATAAAAGATCAGTATCTGATAATCTTTAGTGAAAAAATAAACATTTCTTTTTGATGACCTTAATTTTGTCTGTTGTAAAAGAGAGACAAATGCTTTCTTTCATTTAAAAACATACTAATTGGTTTTCACATATATATATATATATATATACACATCAATTATTTATGATGTTTTGGCCAAGAGCAGACCACATATACAACAGTGGTCCTACAAGATTGTAATTTTTTTTTTTTTTTACTATACCTTTTCTATGTTTAGATATGTTTAGATACACACGTACTTACCATTGTATTACTGAAATGGCCTCACTGACTGGGATGGTACCCGAAATTCTTGGTCATGGCCAAGGGAATCAAAGACACAGACATACCAAGGGTGAGGTTAGAGCAGAAGTTTAATAGGCAAAAGAGAACAGCTCTCTGCTTCAGAAAGAGGTACCAAAAAGGATTGCTGTTCCACAGTAAAATGCAAGGTTTTAATAAAGAAGTTAGTGGGGAGGGGGCACTTTATCTACATATGGCATGAAAAACCAGCTCAAACCATGTATGTCATTTTCATAAAGCACAGATCTCTAATAGCTGCAATCCCAACCTTTTATTATGCAGGCTGGTCCTTAGCCTGAGCTACTCCATGTTTCTTATCTCTTTCCTACTGTGCATTGTGCTAAAAAAGGTGTGAAAGCAGAGCCCCCATGGTAGACGTGCCTGGCCCAAGGTAGTACTTTCTTTTGGTGCAGTTGCAGGCATCCTCCTACCCTGTGCAAGCTTCCAGCTTCATTATCTAAATATGTCCCCAAAAAAGAAAGGCATGTGCTTACTGGGAACTACCTTACATGTGTGAAGCTTGCTGATTACCCAGGAAGCTCCTGCTTTGTGTTGGAGATGCTTCCTTATCTATGTTTACAGTCAGATCTCCCAGGCTACTCTTTGTTAGAAGTGATTTCTTGGGCTGCTTTGTGTTAGAAGGGAAGTTCTGCCAAGGACTCTTTGCCCTAACTATCTGCCTAGCTAGTTTCTTTCTACCTCTTCTCTTATTGCATTTGCCTACAGCATTCAGTAAAAGTTTGTAGCCTAGGAGCCGTAAACTACATCATATAGCCTAGGAATGTGATAAGGTATACTATCTAGACTTGTGTAAGTACGCTCTATGATGTTTGTGTGACAGTCACCTAATGATGTGCTTCTCAGAGTGTATCCCTGCCTTAAGTGATGCATGATTGTATCGCAATAGCCACCTCCCCTTTTAAAAATAAACCTTTTATATAAAGGTTGTCTTTACCTAAGTCTAGATTTGTTTTTATTTGACATGGTAAAAGTAGATAATGTTTTTGGGGGAATGTATATTTATATATTAACTTTAAATATAAGTTCTTACCCATTAGAAATGTCGTTGTTGACAATGAGGTTAATATTGTGGGGAGGGGAAATGAAAAAGAGTCTTGTCTGTAAATATGGTTTCAACTGAGAAATATAATGGCCAAAATTGTGTTATAGTAAATACATTCTAAGATAGAGATGTTCATTTTTAATACTAGTGTAAGCCTACACTACAAAAGCATCTAAGTAGGTTACTTCTCACACACTAACCCATGTTAGTTCCCTGACTCAGATTCACATTCAAACAGTGGAAACTGCTTTAACAGGGTGATAACTCTTTTCTCTTCCCTGGGGCAAAATCCATTTAACCTGGCCTGACTACCTAACCAGGTGTGAATCCTCACTGAGATGCAAATTCATTTCTGTATAATAGAAAGGTTACCAATTCACCCTTAGGGAAACAGCAAGTGATCAAGGGTAAATCATTTGAATTCAGTTCTAAAATACATAACTAAAAATAAAATAAAATTTCAGAAACAAAAAGATACTGCTGGGATAACCTGCAGGGAATGTTGCTTGTGAAAAATATAGCTTTAGTGTGGCTTGATCTAGGAGAAGGTCTGGCCATGCAATATGGAAGTACTTGTAGATTGTGGTCTATAAGACTCATGCTCCAGCGTTGCAATTAAATCCTCTAAAATATCATATATATCTCAACATGAGTTGCCTTTTAAATTGCTGCCTTCTCAGGGATTTCTTTCACTTAAAGTGATTGCAAAGGAATATTTCATTATTGCACAATACATATATTTGACACTTCAAATGGTTTTCTTTGGCTTCTAAGGAGCCAGTGGCCATAAAATCTGTCTTGTTTGGAGTGATAAGCATTTGTGAACTCTATGTTATTGTTTGCTATACTACTTCGTTGCACATAATTGTCAACATATATGATAAATTAGCTTTGGAAGTGCAAAGGTCCATCATGTTTCACTGTGCAGTACAGCAACATGTCAGCTGCAGTACAGATGTGGGGGTAGGTCACTCATAGCCTTTGAAGTAGATTTATCAAATTGTTAATTGTGTTAAAATTATTAAATATGATAGAATTTATAGTAGTTTTTGTTTGACAGTACTGATAACTGAAAATGAAAAGGTTAAAACTACAACTTTATATTCTCAATGACATGTCTTCTAAAATATATGAAATCAGTATTTATTAAAAGATTAGCTTAAAACTTGTCTAAAAGTTGGAAATTATTCCTGCTCCTTTTCAATGAAGGCAATAGAAAGAAAGAGCTGCCAAAACATAGTTATGAACTTTTAACTGTCTCATTTGACATGCAGTTCGCTTCTTTGAATAATTCTACCAAATCTCATCGGCAGCATCATATAGGTGACATAATGTTAATTAATCCTTTTAAAGTTATATATGTTAGGAATATATTACATAATTGTGTGATTATGAAATATATTACATAATTTCAGCAGAGAATAATCCCCAGTTTATTTGAGAAATAAAGTAGATGAAAGCTAAAAGCTTAATCTGCTAGAGGTACATATTAAGAGGATAAAATAATAAAATAACAGCAGAAAGAATAAAAACAAAAGATTAACACAAACACACATGTCCTACCAGGTTTATTTTGACTTAATGATAGCAGATGTCCATTGTCACCACTGGAGCAGTCTGGAAATCTTTGTCATAAAGTCTAAGGTTACATTTAAGTATGATGCAACTACATTTGATTAAAAATATTAATAAAGGTAATAAGCAATAACATTAACAAAGCATGAAATTTTACAGACTGTTTTCTAACCACAGAAGTTAAAATATTAATATTATCTGCATATTGCAGATACGGAACCCAAGGCCCCAATGGTTTACATAAATTTGCCAAGACAATAAGTTAATAGCTATACAAACTGAAATAAAACAGAATCTCAGGACCCCAAACTTATAATGGCAAAGGGAAAGTTAAGCTTGGGAATTGAGTCATACAAAAAAACTGCCTTCCTTTTGTTACCAAAAAGATAGCTGTGATGATAGAAGGCCACATATCTCCCCAGATGGCTTTCCTTACAAATTACTCACAAGGAAATTTCTGGTGGACTTCAAAATCTTTCCGAATATATATCTCCCATAAAATAGTCCTAAAACAGAGATCTGTTGATTCTCACCATACAATTTAAATTAACAGCTTATGTTCACAGGCATGGGACAAAAACAAGAATAAAGATCTTCCTTCTGCCCACCCGAAAGGAATGACAAATGCATAATTTACTTCTTCCTCTACCCTATCTTTTCATATGTTTACTGTATCTTATGTAAAATGTAAATCTACTCCTTGCAAGAGGAATGTACGATTGACAGTTCTACTAACCCCTTTTCTCTCAGGTAAAATGTAGATTCATTGAGCCTTCATCAAAGCCTTGCAAGAATGTAATCACTTGCCTCATTTCCTATCCTCCCTCTCCCTCTTTTTCCCTTCTTCCCTACCTTCCTGCCTGTTCTTTCCCCTTTAAATATTGAAATCCAGCCAGGTGCAGTGGCACACGGTTGAAATCTTAGCACTTTGGGAGGCCAAAGAGAACAGATCATTTAAGGCCTGGGGTTTGAGACCATCCTGGCCAACATGATGAAACCCTGTCTCTACTGAAAATACAAAATATTAGCCTGGCGTGGTGATGGACGCCTGTAATCCCAGCTACTTGGGAGGCTGAGGCAGGGGAATCGCTTGAACACCGAAGGCAGAGGTTGCAGTGAGTCAAGGTTGCGCTGTTGCACTCCAGCCCTAGGCAACAAGAGCGAAACTACATCTCAAAAAAAAAAAAAAAAAAAAAAAAGAAAAAAAAAAAGAAATCTCAAATAACGTTTTTGGAAAATCAGGGATCAGCGATGTTACCACTGTGATTTGTGTTTTTTCCTAAGCACGTCTTCAAGCTTCGCAAAACAAA
>NW_012101405.1:91252-103675 GCF_000951045.1 Mandrillus leucophaeus | reverse complement strand
AAAAAAAAAGCAAAAGCAAAAACAAAAAACCCTAATAAATGAAGCTGGGTGAGGTCACGAAGGAGGGTTCTGTTCCTGGTAACAGAACTATCGTCAAGAGACTCTGCACAACCACAACCTTGCACAAAGGCAACCACAACCTTAAGAGTTACTTCTCCAAGTATATCTGCCCAGCAACTGCTTGTTCAACCTCACGCCGATGTCACCCTTGTTACTGATTCTTCTGGCCCAGGATAATTATCTCAAAACGGCTTGTGTAACCCTCCACATTTTTTCTTCATTCTTCATCTTCCATTACCAACCTGAAGGCACCCATACATATTTCCATTGTAATACACGTCCTAGAATAAGTATTATTCTATTTTAGGGTCTCTCTCTGTCCGTTATTTAGGGTTGACACACTACAGATGAACACGCCACTCTTCTGTGAGAATAAAGGTTGAAAATTTTTGGAGATGTCTAGGAATATCCAGTGTCCATAAGATCGTCCATCAGTAAGTGCAGGTTGGAAGTTCCAGAAAGAGGTGAAGCTGCTGAATCACCACGAAATTTCACTTTCTCCAGTTCTGCTCCGATGGAATCAGACCCACCCATTTTTATCAATGACAGTCTACACAACCTAGACTCAGCTGATGACAGCTTTTATTTTTGTTTTATTTTATGTATTTATTTATTTATTTTGAGACAGAGTCTCACACTGTCGCCCAGGCTGGAGTGCAATGGCACGATCTCAGCTCACTGCCACTTCTGCCTCCTGGTTTCAAGCACTTCTCCTACCTTAGCCTCCTGAGTAGCTGGCATTGCAGGCATGTGCTACCACTCCCAGCTAATTTGTATTTTTAGTAGAGGTGAGGTTTCTCCACGATGATCAGGTTGGTCTCCAACCACTGACCTCAGGTGATCCACCTGCCTGGGCCTCCCAAAGTGCTAGGATTACAGTTGTGAAACACCATGATGGGCCGATGATGGTTTTAATAACATCTATTAAGTACATTCACCAGTACCACCTATATTAGTGTTGGATTGAATAACTACAAAATCTACCCTAACAATGTATACCGTGAAACTTACGATTACCCATAGAAAAGAACATTTAACATGAGATCTATGTTCCTAATTTTTTCAAGGTGAAATACTGACAACTTTACATTTAGATAACTATGATTTTGCTAATGAGTTGTAGAAGATGCATGTATATTTGGGATATTACCACTTTCTCAGATGTGTGGCTACCATTATAGTCTCCCATTCTGTAGGTTGGAATTTTTTCCATGCTGTGCAGAATGTTTTTGTTTCGATGGAGTTCCACTTGTTCAGTTCTGCTTTTGTTGTCTGTGCCTATAATGTGAAATATAGGAAATCGTTAAGAATATTATTTTTGGGTGGGGAAATTTTTACAATTTCAGGCTATACATTTAACTATTTTGCCCATTTGGAGTGAATTTTTGTGTTTATTCTAACATAAAATTGTTAATTCTTTGCATGTGTAAGTCCAGTTTTCCCAACACCCTCTCAGGGAGAGACTTTGATTTATTGATTGTGTATTGTTGGTTCTCGTGCTGAAAATCAGTTTGCCATCAATACATCAGGTTATTTCTGAGTTCTCACTGTATATTTATTTATTGCTCTACTTTTGTAATTGCTTTTTAAATCTGGAAGTAAAATGCCTTCAAGTTTATTCTTATCGTGTTACAGATATTATAGCAAAATATTTTGACCTTTCACTATTAAGTATGATAATATGTATGACTTTTCATAATGACTTTTATTATGTACAGGTTATATTCTTCTGATCCTACATTTTAGAGTTTTTATTACAAAATCTTGTATTTTTAAATGTTATTTCTGTGTCTGGTGAGAAGTTAATGGCATTTTTTTCTTTATTCTCTTATGTTAGCACACCAAATTTATTGATTTGAGGATATTGAATTACCCGTGCATCTCAAAAATAAATTTGAGTTTGTCATGATGTATGATCCTTTCAAAATCTTGTAGAGCTTACTTGACTATTATTTGGGAGTAGTTTGTTTGTATATATTAAGAATATTTGTCTGAGGTTGAATTTTCTTCTTTTGCCTTTGTCTATTACTGGTAATATGGTAATTGTAGCCTTTTAGAAAGAGTTTAGAAGGTTGGCACCTCATGAATTTTTGAAAAAGTTAGAGAAAGGTTGGCATGACTTTTTTAAATGCTGAGAGTCATTTTTTCTCTAACATATAACCTATCATGAAGAGTATCTGTTGCGTGCATGGGAAGCTGCGTATTACGCTGCACTTGTTTGGAATGTCTATTAGGTCAGTTTGTCCAACAGTGGTGTCTAAGTCTAGTGGCTTCCTAAGAATTTTTTTGTGGACATTATATACATGATTGAGGATGAGGTATTGAAGTCTCCTCTCTTTTATTGTTTTCTATTTATCCCTTCATATTTCTTAAAGTTTGTTAATACAGTTATATTTCTATTTTTACAAATACATAAAATGAAACAAAAGAATATGTGCTTAGTAATTTTAATGGGAAAATCACATAATAAGAAATTATATTTTCCCAAATGCTGCCATCACCGCTAAACCCCTCCAGGAGTCTCGTATCTGCTCTGGACTCTCTTCAGGATTCCCACCTCAGCATTTGCTACAAAGGAGGAGCCATGAAAATAGGGTCCTCCCTCTCCTGATGAAAACCTTCCCAGCCCTGACCCTACAGCTCTGGGAGAAGAGCCCCAGTCCAGAATTACCAGTAGTTTTGATTTGATGATCAGCTCTGAACACACATGGCTCACCACAGAGTTAGAGCTGAGCTGGGTTTTTCCTGTTGCGATTTTAAAAGGCAAATAATGGAGAACTAGCGATATTGAGTGTGAGTGGATATGAGTGAAAACAAACATTGATTATGTGTGGCAGTTTCTGACCAAAATGTCCCTATGTTTGTAGGTGTCTAGTGTGAGGTGAGCTGGTGGAGTCTGAGGGAGAGGCAAGAGGCAGAAAAATGTGTGGGAGGCTGGGTGAGGCTGTAGACACTGCCAGTCCACTATGTCAATCTCACAACGAGTGCTGGAGAAGGGTGGGAGTCTGATGGAGCTTCCTAACAACGCAGTGGTCCAAGGTAAGTCCATCTAGGCCATTCATTCTTGCTGTTGCCTAGTTGCCCATCAGGAACCTGCTGTGTGCTCAGTCATTGTTTGGGAGGAGCTCCAGGTGTCTCTTTGTCAAAAACTGGGTGATGATGTCAGAGAACTGTGCTGGGTGCCTGGTCCAGGTGCTCCCTGATGTTGGAGGTATGGGAGGTCTGTTCTCAGAGTGGAAACACCGTTTATGGAAATGTACATAAGAAAACTTGGTCATACTTGGTTCTCTTAGATGACCGGAGAAGCAAGCAGGCAGCCTGCAAACAATTGTGATTTCCTACTTTACCCCAAGTTCATGGTTTTTTTTAAACTTTGGTTTCTGTCCAAGTACAGAGATATTGATTAGAGTGAGTTTGGTTCTTTCCACCCGCTAATCCTCGCTTCCCCCGGATAAAGAGCACATTGTCCTTACTCTGAGTCTGAGGGAGGAGAGGGTCCTGTACAACTAAGGGCCTGCAGAGATTCCCATGTGAAGTTTGCAGAGTCAGATGTTTCCTCACGTAAGGAGACCTCCACTGCCAGTGATTGCTGCTCAGGTCTAATGTTGGATTCAGTATTAGGACATCCTTTAGGCTGTCACATGTCAACTTTATTCTGAAAATCACTGTTACGTTAGATAGAGCTAATAACACAATGCCCATTATCCTGACAGCAGTTTCTCTTCCTTATTTGGTTGAAAGTTTGAAGAAAAAAATGTGACCATATATTTGTCTAATTCTATCCTCAGAATCTACTATTTTCTCTAGTGGACCAAGACATTTAAAAAAAATTGAACTCTTCATTCTCATCAAAATATGTATATTTGTGAATTTCAACGTGTTGTTCAGAACCTGTGCATGCCAACATCTGTGTTTCTCAGTGCACTCTTGGCCTGATGAAGCCCTCACAGACCCTCTCCCTCACCTGTGCCATGTCTGCATTCTCCATCACAACCAGTGCTTCCTGCTGGAGCTGGATCCATCAGCGCCCCAGGGAAGGGACTGGAGCGAATCAGGTGCACAGGTCGTGAGGGAGTGCACAATCCAACCCACTCCTCAAAGTCCAGTCACCATCCCCAGATCCACATCCAAAAAACGTTTCTTCCTACAGCTGAGCTACCTGAGCCAAGAGTACACAAGCAAGAATTTTTATGCCAAAGTCACAGCGAGGGAAAGACATCATGAGCCCAGACAAACCTCCCTGCCGGGAAGCTCGGGAACAGCAGGAGAAGCTCAGGACACCAGGGGGCGCTCTGGACACATCAAGGCAGGTGCAATGGGGGGAAAAGGTGCTGGAGATGGGGTTTGGCATCACCATCATATTTCACCACTGGACACCCATTTATTCTCATGTATGTGATTCTTTGTATTATTAGAAAGTGGAATTTATATGAACATATAGCCATACGTAGGTGCATCGAGACGTCCTCTCCATCTTATGTGGACCTTTTCCTTGAAGACGCTGAGTCCCTGTATTTATTTGAGCACCTCACAAATTATGGTCAATTATGTAGGATCTGTTTCTCTTCTTTCTCACTTCTTCCCTCGTTTTCTCTCACTCACAAGCTCTCACACACACAAAATTCTACAACTTCAATTACCCGATGTATTGAAGACAATTTATTATAGTGCAGCTTTTCTGGTTTAGCTGATGTTCATATTGCTGTAAGAATAGGAACGTTGTGTTTCTCAGCTGTGTATTTCTCTAAGATAGCAGCAACTTTAAAAAAAAATACCCAGGTACTGAAAGCAATCCAAATATCAATCAGCAGCTTAATCATAAACAAACTGTGGTAAATTCATTCACTGGAAAAACACCCACTGTTACAATCAGGTACTGCTGGATATGCTCAACAGCAAGGGTGAATTCACAAGTACGTATGATGAGTCAAATAAGACAAATGAATACAAGTACATACATACAAATTCTATAAAATTAATACTAATCTAAAGTTACATAAAGCAAACCGGTAGTAGACTCTGGGCATGGGGTGAGAAGGGAAAGTGTAGGAACCAGAAATTACAGGAAAACAAGAGGAAATTTTGAGGGTAGTTGAGTTTTTCCTGTGTTGAGAAAGGTAATGGTTATGTCACTATTTGTCAAATTGTACACCTTATGGGAGGTCTATTATTTGCTAATTTCACCTCATTAAAATATTCCAAATTTAAACACACATAATATGGTAGAAAATAAGTTAGAGATGAATAAAATATATGAGAAATAAAAAAAGAAAATCACAGAACATTGGCATAAGGACTTCACCCATCAAATTGAAGAAATGTTAAATTTCTCAACACATAATTAAAGATTTAATTAAATATATATAAGAAATCAAAGACTCCTGGATATAAACATGAATAAACCCTAAGCCGACCTATATCTTTAGGGAAACACTAGAATACAACAAAATATTGTCATGATTTCATTATATAATGGGTGTTAATCAAACCACACCAGGCATGTCCGGCTGTGTGTGTCTGGAGTTGGTCCAGGGAACAGGTGTGTCCTGTGGTTAGGAGCCGTGACACCAAGCTCACAGCATTTGTTCTATTTGACACCATAAAAAGTCCAAGGGATCTCAACTGAAATGTAGTGTGGATGTCGCATCTGTGGGTGCCGCACACTCCCCCACAAGAATATGGAAAGGTTAATTACCTCTGGAGGTGTCTGCGGAGAGTAGTGCTGGTCTCTCAGGAATGTCCAAAATGGCACAATAGAACAAGAAAGGAGACTAGCTCAGGGTTCCTATAGGGGCTTTGTGGTGGAGGCAAAGTGAGGGCTCTGTCTCACAGAAATGAGTTTCTGGGATTTGAACCTCCAAATGGCATCAAATGAGGGAGTTCCTGTGGTTGCTAACTAGATTCACCTCATGTCAGAAAGAAAGGAGATGATGGAGGAATGAGCCTTTAATTATCAGCAGTCGGACATCAAAACAACAGTCTGATGACTTATTCTATGTAGCTACTATAAAAACATGAATAAAAGTATATCAATGTCCAATATGGGTGGACAAAAACCAAGTCTATGCAAAACAAGAAGAATAAGCAAGTCATAATGAAAAGGAGGAAAATGAGGAGAAAGAGGTGAAAGGCACGGGGCAGGGGATTATGCAAGAGTCCTGTTTCAGTGTCTTGTATGGAGGCTTTTCACTATCTAAAATCATCCGCTTATTCTGAGTGTCTTAGGTGAGCTGTCTGCTCCAAAACATCACAAGTGCCAGAGGATTCCTGAGGATATTCAGTTTAATACCTTCTATTTGAGATGCCTTACAATTGTGTAAAATTCTTAGTTATTATTGTTGTAATTAGAGATAGGCTCTCACTGTGTCACACAGGTTGGAGTTCAGTAGGTCAACCGTAGCTCACTGTAACCTTGAACTTCTGGCTCACACCATCCTTCTTTATAAGCCTCCTGAGTAGCAAGGACTAGAGGGGTGCACCGTAACACCCAGCTGATTTGCTTTAAAAAATTATTTCATAGAAATGGGGTCTTCAATATTGCCCGGCTGGTCTCGACTCCTAGTCTCATGTGATTCCCCTGGTTTTGCTGCTCAAAGTGGTAGAATTATAGACATGAGCCACCACATTCCGTCTGAACTGATTCTTTAGTTGCAAAATATCAACCCAAGAATTGACTGCCTTAATTTTTTCTGTAGCGTTTTGGTTAATACTACCTGATAAAATTTATTCTGATTTGTTTCAACAGCAGAATTTTTCCTGATTTTTTTCCAACATACGTAATTTCATGGTTGAAGATCACAAAATACTGTTAGAAGACATAAAAAGGCAACCTTAAACTTTTGGTGATTGAAGTGAGTATAATACAAAATTACTTTCAATATTGTGTAACACATGCATGCAATAGGATGAAGGGGAGCAATGAGGGTAAAATATCTAAATGTTTGTATCTTCCATCTCCCAAGTTATAGGGTAGTAACTGTTGTGTCCTGAGGGAGGGACCCTGATGCCATATGCTAGTGGGATAACTCTTGGCCAAGAGAGTTTCCATATTTTATTAAAGTTGTTATGTTTTTTCAATTTAGTGATGCCATTTTTTCAACATATTAAGAATATTGTGAGTGGGGTTGATCCTGTATGATATGAACAATGGCAATGCCGTCTACGTTTAGATAATACTACGCACCAGGTTAAGATTGAAAATTTGTAGAAATGATGCGCCATAACATTATTCTAGTTTCCATACTAGTTTTTTTTCTCTTTGCTTGCATTCCATTTCAAATTTATATGTGAGGTCTCTAGAATGTAAGAATTTATTTAAAAGTGTCTTTTCTTGTGGTCCATTTTGATGGGGCTTCCAGAAGATTTAACAACCTCCTCTGCCTGCAGCACAGTTTAAAATTCTGTACTACTGTTGGACATCTGTATTTAATCCTGGTCTTCAGTTAACCGACAATCTCTAACAAGTGCAATAACTTCTGCCTTCTGGGCTGATTTTCCATCAGATAGAGGAATTTATCCTAAATGAAAGTTTGTACTAATAATATAAATTATTAGTTAATAACCACCACTTGTATTATCAAGGTGTTATTCGTCAAGAAATAATGTTAAATCAAGGCTCTCAGTGGGACTATTACCTAATGGATATGCAAAATATTTTACTAATCTAGATAAAATAGATGTGAACACTCTTTTAGTATCCAGCCATGACTCCTGTCTACCACATTATTAACCACACAGTAACTTTGACTTCACTTGGGACTTGTTCTAATTTTCAAATTTGTTACGTATTAATCTTAATGTCTCTAGCCTATTTTAGCAGAGAGTGAAGAAAGACAAGCTAGGCTGACAAACTGCGTAGGCTGACAAATTTCTTGTTACTCTCTATAAGAACTTGCTTCTCTCTGAACTTCACACTTGTGTGTTTTGAAACATTAATTATTGAAAGCATTAAAGAAAATTTGCAAAGTTCCATCTTCTATGTTTATGTTATTGTTGATGCAGTTGTAAAAAATAAGAATATATTCCCTTTCTATGTGCATTTCCAAGCTTAGTAGCAGATTTTTAGTAAGACCCAGAATAATAAAACATTCAAATATTGTTCAGCTGCTTGATAGAAAAACAAATTGTGGTACATTTGTTTGCTAGAATGTTACCCAAAATTTGTAATAAATAAATGTCTGCTATATCCAACTACAAGGTAAAATATCGAATAATATATGTTAAGTAAAATAAGCCAAGCAAATAAGAATATATACTGCGTTATATCATTTCTATAAATTCTAATAAACTAAATGACTTGGCAGCAATGTATAGATCAGGATTTGCCAGTGTAGAAGAACAAAAGGAAATGCTGAGAATTCTCTTGTCCACCTTAATAACAATGATGGTTACATCATATTTATCAATTGTGCAATTTAAATGTGTGAAAGTTTATTATCTGTAAACTAAAACTTACAAAATTTATTACAAGCAAACAAATGGAAATTTAGACAACAAAGGCGTGATAGAAAGACAGAAAAATGTATATTAAATTTCAGAAATACTTAAGAACTTATCTGCCTTAACCCTAGTTCTCACCGTATTTTAGATGAATGCTAGAATACAGCAAAATCACACATGTTCTCACTACAGAAAGTGGGTTCCACAACCACACGAGGCACCCGCAGCTGTGTCCTGGAGTTGGTTCAGGGGGTAATCGTGGCCAGTGATGAGGAGCACAGCCTCAGATATCTGGGCTTATTCATCCCAGACAGGAGCCCTTAGACACATACTTTGCCCTTTTTCCATGTGTGGTTTACTTCATGGAGAAACCATTGACTCCGACAAAACATAATTTACACAAATGTGTAAAAATAAAATAGGGTTATCAGTTCAAAGAGTTTATCACAGTATAATTTTATAATAAGACAGCATATTTTCCAAGTACCACCATTGTCACCAAATTCCTGCAAGGCACAGTCATATTATCCGGGTACTGCCTTCTCCTCAGGCGTCCCACCCCAGAGCTTGCTATATAGTAGGAGACATGCAAATACCGTCCTCCCTCTGCTGATGAAAACCAGCCCAGCCCTGACTCTGCACCTCTGGGAGAAGAGACCCCGCCTGGGATTCCCAGGAGTTTCCACTTGGTGATCAGCACTGAACACAAACCACCAGCCATGGAGTTTGGGCTGAGCTGGATTTTCCTTGTTGCTGTTTGGAAAGGTGATTCATGGAGAAGTAGAAAAATTGAGTGTGAGGAGACATGAGTGAGGCTAACTGTGGATATGAGTGGCAGTTTCTGACCAGGGTGGTGTCTTTTTGTTTGCAGGTGTCCAGTGTGAGGTGCAGCTGGTGGAGTCCGGGGGAGGCTTGGTCCAGCCTGGCGGGTCCCTGAGACTCTCCTGTGCAGCCTCTGGATTCACCTTCAGTGACTACTACATGTACTGGGTCCGCCAGGCTCCAGGGAAGGGGCTGGAGTGGGTAGGTTTCATTAGAAGCAAAGCTTATGGTGGGACAGCAGAATACGCCGCGTCTGTGAAAGGCAGATTCACTATCTCCAGAGATGATTCCAAAAGCATCGCCTCTCTGCAAATGAACAGCCTGAGAGCCGAGGACACGGCCGTGTATTACTGTACTAGGGACACAGTGAGGCGAGGTCAGTGTGAGCCCAGACACAAACCTCCCTGCAGGGGCACGCAGGGCCTCCAGGGGGCGCCCGGACACAAACCTCCCTGCAGGGGTCCCCGTGACCACCAGGGGGCGCCCGGGACACAAACCTCCCTGCAGGGGTCTCCGTGACCACCAGGGGGCGCCCGGACACTGTGCTCGCGGCTGTTTCCGGGGCAGGAGCCAGTGCTGCTAAGGCCTGGCTTCCTGTCATGGTCTGCGGCTGCCTCATTGTCAAATTTCCCCAGGGAACGTCTCCAGATTTACAATCTGTACTAACATGTGATGTCTGTAAATGCAATACTTTTTTTGTCCTTTTTGTTTCTTTGTTTCTGTAACAGGAAGACACATCCTCACCTCCACAGAAGCCAGGGTGTCACTTTGGGGGCAGAAATAATCCTTTCGTGGTCAACAGGACGAGAGTCCTGAGGAATCCTAGAGAAATCTGGAGAGTTTTTTCCAGTTAGACCCAGGGCATAGACCTCCATGGGAATCTCTGATTAGAACGGGCTTTGAGTTCTGATGGGAGCCCAAAGAGAGGCTCGCCCAAGGTCGGGGTCCTTAAAACCTGATGGTTTTCACAGCTATCCCCCCTCGTCTTGTAAAACTGGGCCCGTCTGACTCAGACAGATTCAGTTGACTCTCTTTCTGCTAATCCATTTTCTTTCTCTGTAGACTTGATTCTCACAGTTCCGTTTCTTCTTCGCTGCCTTAAAAACAGACTATGTGTTTTCTGTAGTCAAAATCCCAGGCCTCGGGTCTGCAGAACCTGGGTAGGCTGAGGGGACTTTCTCGCTCACTATTGCCTGGACACTTCTGTTGTCTTCTGTGCATGGAGGCATTTGGGAAATGAAGTGGACTTTAGTGATGAAGGGAATAATACTAGTTTTCTCCAATGGGATACTGATGTAGAGCTGAACTTGTGCTTCTCACACTGTCACAGAGTTTGGACTCTCACCCGTGACTTTGAGGAGAGCTGAGGATGTGAACTCTGGGTAACAGTAATTGTAGGGTCTGCCTAGGCAGCCTCAGGTCTTGCTGGCCCTCAGGAAAGACAAGCTGGAATTCCTGGGAAGACCTGCATCTGCCATCCACCACGGAGCCCCGTCGTCTTCTGTTATGCTCTGATTGAATCAGCCCCACCTCGAATATCTAGAACACTCTTCATGACTGAGGAAAACATAATGGCATGCTCTCCTAACACCTGTGTTATGCCACGGGAGCAACACCTAAGCTCGTGTGTATTCAGTAGATGAGACTGTGGTCTAGTCAAGATGACAGGTAAAATTGATAGTTGTCATTATGATATTTTATTTTTTATTTGGCAATATAATCATGCTCATAAATATTTTTGCTACTTTTTGTGTGTGTCAGAGGCTTTGGAACTGGAACGACTGCATCTTGAATAGGGGCTAGGGAAAATAAGACTGAGACCTGCCGGGCTGGATTCCTAGTAAGTTAAGGCAGTAAGTTAGTCACAGGATAAGATAGGAGGTCTGCACAAGATACAGGTCATAAAGACCTTGCTCATAAATCTTACAGTAAAGAAGCTGGCCGAAGCCCTCCAAAACCAAGACAGTGGCTGAAGTGACCTCAGTTTGTCCTCAGTGTTCATTATACTCTAATTACAATGCATTAACATGCTAAAAGACACTCCCTCCAGCACCAAGACAGTTAACAAATGTCCAGGCAACATCAGGAGTTTCCCTGTGTGGTCTAAGAAGGACGGGGTGGGCCGGTGGGGGGTGGGGAGGGACACTCAGCTTCAGGAATTGCCTGGGGGACTCATGAATAATCCATCCATTGTTTAACATATAATGAAGAAATAACCGTAACATTGACAATCGGCAGTCCACACTGCTGCTCTGCCTCTGGAGTAGCCAGTCTCATTATTTTACTTGTGTAATAAACTTGTCTTACTCTGTGGATTTTCCCCGAATTGGGACCCCTTTCTCCTAACATTTGTGCAATTATTCCTGTTCTAAGCAGAAAACTCCAAGATGGAATGACATTTCCCTGCATTTTTATAAGAAGTATATTCACCCCCTTGAGTGAAAATGCACCGGGGGTGGAATGAGACTGGGAAGCTGATGGCATATGATGGAAGCCCGTCCCTGAGTGAAGGAGACAGTGAGGGAGGATTGGGTGGAAGGTCCCTATATTTTTGTGCTATGCAAGGAAGCTGCAAAAGGTAACTGAGTCTCGTGTAAGTCAGGGCTACCTCTCGGGGGATCCCTATGACTCCAAGAGAGGGCTCTCCTTAGGAATCACTGTGGAGTCAGTCCTTTCATTAGAGTAGACCACAGGACATGGGCCTCAGCACACGCCATGCCACAGATGTCAGAAAGCAGCTGCTGGGAAGCTGATCCACCTGCATTTTGCTGCCTGTATGTGGCGGGAGGGAGGGTCACCATTCTCAGGGTCAACACACCTTTTGTGAATTTTTATGGAGAACACCTGCTTTTACTGTATTTTATTGGAAAAAATATGAAAAAGTGTGCACCTGCACACAATTCTAATTTTCACATTTACTTCTGTTGCATTATTTCTTAATTCTGCATGACATCTTGTCACAGAGTTGAGTTTTTCACAGGGATTGTTCAAAGGATTGAGACCATGAATTTTCCACATTCACTGGTTTTTCTCCATGTGCAGAGACCTTGAGTAAAGTACATCTGGCCCTCTTCCACACTATCTCTTGTGTCCCTACGGAAA
>NW_012101405.1:89039-91202 GCF_000951045.1 Mandrillus leucophaeus | reverse complement strand
ATGGATAAATTAGACAAGGGTTTGTACAGACATTTCATCAAAGACGATGTGCAGATGACACAGAAGCACATAAACAGGCTCTCAACAGGATTTTCCATTAGAGAAATTGAAATCAAGTCCACAATGAGACACCACCACACACTTTTTTAAATGACTGAAATGAAGAGGAAATACAGATAACACCAATGCCGGTGAGCATGCCAGGTTGCTAGAGTCTAAATCATTGCTAACAGGAATGCAAAATGAAACAGATGCTCAGGAAAATAAGTTTTAGTTTTCTCTAAAATCAAACATGTCCTTAACACCTGACCCTAAGATCCCACTCCTGAATATTTGCTTTAGAGAAATACAATCTTATATTCACACACAATTTCTATTAAAATATTCAAGATATTGTGTGTGGGGGTGTGTGTGTCAGAAACTAAAAATAACATAAATGTCTCAAAATTTGAATAGGTGAAGTAACTAGGAAGCATCTATCAATTGAACACCATCAGCAATAAAAAAAAAACAAGTGACCGAAACATAAACCATTACCGGTGAACTCCAGACATGATGCTAAGTGAGAGAAGTCAGTCTCAAAGATCAAAGGGACACAGCTGTCAGCACCACGGTCATCCTCAGGTGTCAGTGGTTTGGGCTGGGCTTTCTCTGTCTCTTTCCTGACCAGGCCCAGATGTTGAGCTCCGCCACTTGCAGATGGAAAATCCTACTATTTTCAATTATGCTCTGAGGTTTGAATTGCTTCACAGACTGAACCAAACAAACACAGGCTAATTTGAACAGTGTCCGGCATATTTTCCAACCACAAGAGAACTTCCCCCAGTTCTCCCCCTCCTCACTTCTCTCCTGCAAACCAGCAGCCCTGCAGTTTAGTCTGGATCTCCCGTGCATCCACCCATCTCGTTCCAAGGGCCTTCCACCACACCCTCCACTGTTTTTGAGAGCACTGGCAGGCTTTGAACTTTCCCACATTCTGCTGTTATTGAAGTTAGGATGTTTAGGACCAAATTAAGGATCATACGTTATAACTGAATTCCAGCACTCCCTTTCCCCTGGGACAGCACGCACAACCAAGTTTCTGCCGGTGGAGATATAGTTGAGCTTTTTCCTTCCGCAGCGTAGGAGATGAGTGCTAGGTGGAGGGTTGGGCAGAAGCTTGCCATGTTCCCAGTACTCTAGTTCTGGTGGGGAGGAACCTCTGCCGTAGGACAGAGCTAGAAATCAGGGACCCAATGTTCCCAGTGGCACTGGACCCAGGGCAGAGCCTCCATCCATGAGTGGGGCTCCATGGAAGAAGTGAGTCTCTGGCTCTCAGTAGCTCTTGTCCAGAACTGAGCCTCAGCATCACGTGCTGTGGGCAGGGTCAGAGGGCCAATGTCCTGGCCCCTGGGGAAGAGTTTCCTCTGGTGGGAGCTGGTAGAAGGTGTCCTGTCTTCCTGGATGCATCTGTCTGCAGTGGAGTCTACGTCATGCTGAGCTTGGATGTGGAAGGAAGGAAGAGCATCTTAGATGAAATACGATGACTGGACTTACTGAGTTTTATAGATTTTCTTGAATAAATGTTTCTTCACTTACTTTATGCTGTTAGAGCCTTTCCAAACCCTGTAATTTTTCAGAAGTTTCAAAATAATTTTCACTGGTCTCATGGGGACATGGATTCATTGAGCCCCTCATGCTGTCAAAGAGAAATATAATTTTTTTTTCACTTTGTAGAGAACATCCGTGGGTTATGAAATAATGAGTTGACTTTTCGTCCAACACTTTGCAGATACCATCAATTTTCCTCTTGCTTGTAAGGTTTAACTAGAAGAACGCTGTCGCCATCTTTTCTGTTCTTTGGGAAGGAATCCACCTCTACTCACCTCCACTTGCCTGTGTGTTTCTATTTCCATTTGGTTTTCAGCAGTTTTAATAAGATTTAGCTAAATGTGTGTGTGGGTGGAGGGGGTGGGGGACGGGGACAGGGTGTGTTATTCTGCTGTTCTGTGTTCTCTGAGATGCACGGATTCACGGTTTACTCTGTCTCCATTTTGGGGAACACAATTAGAATAAATGTCAGTGTGAGCCCAGAAAAAAGCCTCCCTGAAGGGGGAACACGACCACCTGGGGGCGCTCAGAACCCACTGAGCACCAGAGCCAACCTCAGGACAGGTGCAGATG
>NW_012101405.1:85702-87984 GCF_000951045.1 Mandrillus leucophaeus | reverse complement strand
CAGTGAATCCTGTGCCCCACCATGGACACACTTTGCTCCACGCTCCTGCTGCTGACCGTCCCGTCCTGTGAGTGCTGTGGTCAGGGACGACTTCAGGGGTGAAACATCTGCTCTTTTCTTTGTGGGCTTCATCTTCTTATGCTTTCTCCACAGGGGTCTTGTCCCAGGTCACCTTGAAGGAGTCTGGTCCTGCGCTGGTGAAACCCACACAGACCCTCACGCTGACCTGCACCTTCTCTGGGTTCTCAATCAGCACTAGTGGAATGGGTGTGAGCTGGATCCGTCAGCCCTCAGGGAAGGCCCTGGAGTGGCTTGCACTCATTTATTGGAATGATGATAAATACTACAGCCCATCGCTGAAGAGCAGGCTCACCATCTCCAAGGACACCTCCAAAAACCAGGTGGTTCTAACAATGACCAACATGGACCCTGTGGACACAGCCACATATTACTGTGCACGGGTACCACAGAGACACAGCCCAGGGCGCCTCCTGTACAAGAACCCAGGCTGCTTCTCAGGGATGCTCCCTCCCCACCAATGCAGAACAGGAAAGAGTGGCTGAGATGCCTTTTCCTGCCAGGGTCTGGGTTTTATTATCCCCACCTGACTCAGACCCTTGTCTTCCTCCCTCTTCTTTACTAATGAATGGCTTGTCCCCTGCTAGTGGTTCATGCAAGCAGAAGCTGTTTCCTGTTTGACAATGATTCAGCAGGAAAGGTTCCTGTTACCTAAAAAAAAAAAAAAAATAGACAGAGGAGACTTAATTAACCTAAAGATTTTTTTTTCAAAACAACGGAGTGAATAGGCAATTTGCAGAATGGCAGAAAACTTTTGCACACTTTGCCTGTGACGGGAAAGAATATGAAGAATTCGCAAGGAACTCAAACAACTCTACAACAACAACAGCAACAAGAACCAAATAACCCCACTAAAATGAGCAAAGGGCATGAGTAGACGTTTTCTTTTCTTTTTTTCTTTTTTTTTTTTTGTTGGGGGACGGAGTCTGGTGCTCTGTTGCCCAGGCTAGAGTGCAGTGGCACGATCTCAGCTCACTGCAAGCTCCGCCTCCCTGATTCATGCCATTCTCCTGCCTCAGCCTCCCAAGTAGCTGGGACTACAGGCGCCGCCACCACGCCTAGCTAATTTTTTGTGTTTTTAGTAGAGACAGGGTTTCACTGTGTTCGCCAGGATGGTCTCGATGCCCTGACCTCGTGATCCACCCACCTCGGCCTCCCAAAGTGCTGGGATTACAGGTGTGAGCCACTGCGCCCTGCAACATTTTCAAAAGAACACATAGAAATGGACAATAAATATATAAACAAGGCTCAACATCACTGACCATCAAGGAAATGCAAATTAAAACCACAATAAGATATCATCTTCCACCAGTTGCAATGACTATTATTAAAAACTCAAAAATATCAGATGTTGGTGAGGATGGGAAATAAAGGAAACTGTTAGACACTGTTGATGAGGATGTGGATGAGGACAACCTCTGTGGAGAACGGTGTGGAGATTTCCCAGAAAACTAGAAACAGACCTGCCATTTGGTCCAATAATCCCACTGCTGGGCAACTCCCCAGAGGAAAATAAACCGTTATTTCAAAAAGATACCCACACTTCTATGCTTACCGTAAAACTACTCTCAATAGCACATGTGTCAAACAGAGTGTCTGCCAATGAATGATTTTATAAAAGAATATAGCATGTATGCACAATTCAATAATTGTCAGCCACAATAAGGAATGAAACTGTGTGTTTTGCAGCAAGATGCATAGAAGTAGGTGACAATATAATTAGTGAATTACCTCACAACCAGAATGTCACATGTCACATGTTATTACTTATAAGAGGGAAGTAAACAGTGTGTACACAAGGACATGTAGAGAGAAATTATGGACATTGGAGACTTAGAAGGATGGGAGGGCACAAGGTGGGAGCATGATGAGACATGATATAATGGGCACAATATACAATAATTAAGAGTTGACTAATGATTTTAAAATTGAAATATAACATACGATCAATAAATGAAATTGATATTAGTTGACTTCATTAAATTTAAAAACTTTTTCTACTCAAGTGACTATAAGAAAATGAATACCAGGTTACAGATGAGAAACTGTTTGCAAGTCATATAACCACCAATGTGATTATAATAAGAACCCTCAGAACTCAACTGTGAATAAAAAGAAAACAACCGATGGATAAATTAGACAAGGGTTTGTACAGACATTTCATCAAAGACGATGTGCAGATGACACAGAAGCACATAAACAGG
>NW_012101405.1:81826-84882 GCF_000951045.1 Mandrillus leucophaeus | reverse complement strand
ATGCTCTGAGGTTTGAATTGCTTCACAGACTGAACCAAACAAACACAGGCTAATTTGAACAGTGTCCGGCATATTTTCCAACCACAAGAGAACTTCCCCCAGTTCTCCCCCTCCTCACTTCTCTCCTGCAAACCAGCAGCCCTGCAGTTTAGTCTGCATCTCCCGTGCATCCACCCATCTCGTTCCAAGGGCCTTCCACCACACCCTCCACTGTTTTTGAGAGCACTGGCAGGCTTTGAACTTTCCCACATTCTGCTGTTATTGAAGTTAGGATGTTTAGGACCAAATTAAGGATCATACGTTATAACTGAATTCCAGCACTCCCTTTCCCCTGGGACAGCACGCACAACCAAGTTTCTGCCGGTGGAGATATAGTTGAGCTTTTTCCTTCCGCAGCGTAGGAGATGAGTGCTAGGTGAAGGGCTGGGCAGAAGCTTCCCATGTTCCCAGTACTCTAGTTCTGGTGGGGAGGAACCTCTGCCATAGGACAGAGCTAGAAACCGGGGACCCAATGTTCCCAGTGGCACTGGACCCAGGGCAGAGCCTCCATCCATGAGTGGGGCTCCATGGAAGAAGTGAGCCTCTGGCTCTCAGTAGCTCTTGTCCAGAACTGAGCCTCAGCATCACGTGCTGTGGGCAGGGTCAGAGGGCCAATGTCCTGGCCCCTGGGGAAGAGTTTCCTCTGGTGGGAGCTGGTAGAAGGTGTCCTGTCTTCCTGGATGCATCTGTCTGCAGTGGAGTCTACGTCATGCTGAGCTTGGATGTGGAAGGAAGGAAGAGCATCTTAGATGAAATACGATGACTGGACTTACTGAGTTTTATAGATTTTCTTGAATAAATGTTTCTTCACTTACTTTATGCTGTTAGAGCCTTTCCAAACCCTGTAATTTTTCAGAAGTTTCAAAATAATTTTCACTGGTCTCATGGGGACATGGATTCATTGAGCCCCTCATGCTGTCAAAGAGAAATATAATTTTTTTTTCACTTTGTAGAGAACATCCGTGGGTTATGAAATAATGAGTTGACTTTTCGTCCAACACTTTGCAGATACCATCAATTTTCCTCTTGCTTGTAAGGTTTAACTAGAAGAACGCTGTCGCCATCTTTTCTGTTCTTTGGGAAGGAATCCACCTCTACTCACCTCCACTTGCCTGTGTGTTTCTATTTCCATTTGGTTTTCAGCAGTTTTAATAAGATTTAGCTAAATGTGTGTGTGGGTGGAGGGGGTGGGGGACGGGGACAGGGTGTGTTATTCTGCTGTTCTGTGTTCTCTGAGATGCACGGATTCACGGTTTACTCTGTCTCCATTTTGGGGAACACAATTAGAATAAATGTCAGTGTGAGCCCAGAAAAAAGCCTCCCTGAAGGGGGAACACGACCACCTGGGGGCGCTCAGAACCCACTGAGCACCAGAGCCAACCTCAGGACAGGTGCAGATGGGGGTTAAGGTCTGGTTTCCTGTCAGCCCTGTGGCTTCCTCTCCATGAAACAGTTTCCTCTGGGGCACTTGTCTGGATTCCTCATCCTGTTCTTCCTGTGAAGTCTGTAAAGAAGAAATATTTATCATAACAAGAGAAAAATTTTCTCACATGCACCAAAGGCAGAGTCACCCACAGTCACTTACTCCTGTTTCTCAATGTCAGTAAGTTATCAAAGCTTCTGAATTTAGTCAGCTAAATCTAGAAAAGGTGTGGTGTTTAACTCAACACTGCAGCCCAGCTCAACAGAACCCCAAGGGCCAGTGGGCAGCAGGCAGGATAAAGTGCATGCCGGGCACTGGGGCAGAGGGAGTTCCCATCCAGTGCAAGAGAAGAAAGGCCCGTAGTGGTCACTGTCAGGACTCCAAGCCTACAGTACCAATTGTAGGTGCCCCCATGCCGAGGAAGAGAGACCCCACCAATGATTAGTGTGGGTGTCAAGTCTGACAGTGCCACACTCACACCTCAGGTGATCATGGAAAGATTTACCAACACTGTTATTGTCTGCTGAGAGCAGCACAGGCCTCTCAAGACATTCCAAGCTGGAATTTCCTCAATGGAACAGGAAAGCAGGCTGGATCAGGGATTTAAAATGATTTGGTGGTGGTGTCGGAGGTGGGGTGGGGGCGTTTCTACTCAGGAGAAGGAGTCTGTGTGATTTAAACTTCACACTGGCATCAGATAAGGGAGTTGACACTTTATTCTCTCTAGCAGCTTAAGAAAATGAGTGAAAAAGAGAGATAAGGGTCCAGTATGTGTGAAAAGCAAACAGACCTAAAGAAAATAATTTTTTTAATCGTGATAAGCACATAATAAAAAGAAAGAGAAGAAGGAATGAGACAGGCAGAGGTGCTGAATCAATGTCCTGGGGGAGCCTTTTCATTATCTACAGTTATCAATTTATTCTGAAGGTCTCAGGTCAGCTTCTTGCTTCAAAATGTCACTGGTCCTTATCGGGTATATAAAAATCCTTATAGGATATCCACAGTTTGTCATACTTTACTAAAGTAGTCTAGTAATTAAATGAAGTTCTGAATTTAATCTTCAGTTGTGTTAAATATTTAAAAATACCACAATCTACAGATTAGGAAACTGAGACTCTATTTTTATCAAGGGTTACAGCCATCCCACAGGCTGGAAAGCATAGTTTGGGTAAAGATGAGAGACTGACACTCCCAAGAAGGGTTTGGGCAGAAGCTTTATGCTGAATGTGTTGGTTAAACAGACATAATCCACAGGTTACAGGAGGGGCTACTGATGTTCATGGAGGTGGTGCTGACACATGCATACTGAACAAACACGCATGTAGCATATGAGCCCTGTTCACTTACCAGTGGTGACTGAGCATTTAAATTCATTACAGACAGGCCCTATGTGCAAATAGCAGAAGCAGAGACACAAAGGCGCTCAGTGTGCAGCCTCTGTAAACGGTTAGAGCCAGGCCATGGTCAGTGGTCTCTCATCAGGAGAAAGTTCCTCATATCAAATGTTCAGTCAAAGCTGGGATTACGCCTTGTGGAACAGGGCATCAGGGGATGGGCTGCGATTGTCTTCACAGTGCTTGTCTCAGTGCCAGTG
>NW_012101405.1:77505-79508 GCF_000951045.1 Mandrillus leucophaeus | reverse complement strand
TTGTGTTTGTGACTTGGAAGTGGTGGATTGAAGGGTGTGGTAGGTACACAGACCAAGCAGATCAGAAATCAACATGTAAAGATGATGATCTATGGACATGATCTAAAACCATGTCAAATCACTCTATTTAACGGAGTTTGAAATAAAACACAAACTTACTTAAAATACAAATTACTTGGTAATTATTTTTGGGCACTACGAGTTCATCAAGAAACTAAAATTCCTATTTCTATTTCAACCCCTGATTCCTACTGTCAATGAGAGGGAAATCTCAGAATTAATCACACATCAGAGGGCAAATCTGTAAACCAAGAGTCGTTCCATTGAAGGGCCTGGGAGGTCAGGACCCTCAGGAAAGTGCTGGGGAGTCTGTCGTGGGAACACCCAGCAGATCTCAGAAGTCTCCATGGGCCCTGCTGGATGCTCATGTGGGATAACTGGTGGCCACATTTTCCATGTTACCAGTGAGCTCTGACTGTTCCTAATGGGACCAGAATGGAGTCAAGGTGACTTCTCAATGTCAGAGACAGCAATGGTCCCAGAAACAACCCAGGTAATCTCTAAGCCAACAAAATGTGGGTTCACAGTGAGGAGCATATCCTGGGTTGGGGCATGTTCTTCAGTGTGAGGAGTGCTGTCCACAGAAAGCTTAGAAATGGGGCAGGGGATGCATTTCTTTGAGCAGGCTTGGTCTCTCAGCATCCCACTCTTATCCAGTTGATGTGGCATCTGTGTTTTCTTTCTCATCCTGGTTCAGGCTTTGAGCGCTGAAATACCCTGCCTTATGAATATGCAAATAACCTGAGGTCACCTGAGATAAATATAAATATATTGGTGCCCTGAAAGCATCACATAACAACCACATCCCTCCTCTAAAGAAGCCCCTGGGAACACAGCTCATCACCATGGACTGGACCTGGAGGCTCCTCTTTGTGGTGGCAGCAGCTACAGGTAAGGGGCTTCCTAGTCCCAAAGCTGAGGAAGGGATCCTGGTTTAGTTAAAGCGAGTTTTGTTCACTCCTGTGTCCTCTCCACAGGTGCCCAGTCCCAGGTCCAGCTGGTGCAGTCCGGGGCTGAGGTGAAGAAGCCTGGGGCCTCAGTGAAGCTCTCCTGCAAGGCTTCTGGATTCACCTTCGGCAGCTATGCTATCAGCTGGGTGCGACAGGCCCCTGGACAAGGGCTTGAGTGGATGGGAGAGATCATCCCTGCATTTGGCATAGCAGACTACGCACAGAAGTTCCAGGGCAGAGTCACAATTACCGCCGACACGTCCACTAACACAGCCTACATGGAGCTGAGCAGCCTGAGATCTGAGGACACGGCCGTGTATTACTGTGCGAGAGGCACAGTGTGAAAACCACATCCTGAGAGTGTCAGAAACCCTGAGGGAGGAGGCAGCTGTGCGGGGCTGAGGAGATGACAGGGGTTATTAAGTTTAAGGCTGTTTACAAAATGGGTTATACATTCGAGAAAAAAAGAACAATAGAAGCAAGTACATCCTCTAATTTTAAGATAAATATTCCATTCAAGAATAATCATATGAGCCAAATTCACAGAGTGGAAACGGCCACACTCAATAAAGTTGATACAAACATTCCATGAAGGTGCTACTGTGAATAAATTTTCCAATGACATGAATACATGATTTGCAACAAGGTTATTTGATCACGTAGTGAGACTAAGAATGATTCTTAAAACGTGGCAAAAATTTATTTTAAATGTTTCTGTCACTCCTTCTCATAAAGTTTATTTTAGAGCAGTTTTAGGATTACAAAGAAATTGCACAGAAGGTGTGAGAATTCCCACTAATCCCTGCCCTACACAGGCACAGCCTCCTCCACAACGACCATCCTGCCCCACAGGCAAAAATCTGTTACAATGGATCAATCTCCAAGGACACTTGGTTCTTTCTTTTTCTGGTGATGCTCTAATATAACAAACGTAAAGTATTTCAGAGCACCACAGGTTTTTTCAGTGCTTTCTAGAACTGATATTAGTTAGAG
>NW_012101405.1:75049-77103 GCF_000951045.1 Mandrillus leucophaeus | reverse complement strand
AGTCACTCTATTCCTATGAATAAAAAATTCAGATTTCAATGTTAAGTAATGTTGCCTACATTGTGCATTTGACAGGGCAGTGATGGATCTGAGAGTGTGCAGGTGCACAGACCCAGTGAGTCAGAAACCAATATGTGAAGATGAGGATCTATGGATATGAATTGAAAGTATATAAACATTTCATGAAATTCTATTAAATGTGGGAGGAAATAAAACCTAAACTTAATCCAAACACAAATTCCTTGACAATTATTTTGGGAGTAGTGAATTCATAAAGAACTCCCAACTTATCTTCCATCTTCTGATTCTTATTCTCTGTGAGATGAGAAAATCAGCTCTACTTATGCATCACAGGGCAAATCTGTAAACCGAGAGCGTTTCTACTGAAGATCCTGGGGGATCAGAACACCAGGCAGGTGCTAGAGACACTGTTTCAGGAGCACCCAGATGATCTCAGAGGGACCTGATGGACACTCACGTGGGACATCAGCAGTCACTTTCTCAGAGTCACCAGTGAGCAATGGCTGGTGCCTGATGGGACTAGGATGAGGTCAAGGCACCTTCGCAGTGTCATGGAGAGTGATGGTTCCAGAAATCATCCAGGTGGTCATGGAGAGTGATGGTTCCAGAAATCATCCAGGTGGTCGTTATGCTAATCAAATATGGGTTCACAGTGAGGAGCATGTCCTCTGGGTGTTTGCTCTTCAGTGAAAGGATGCCTGGCCACTGAAAGTTTGTAAGTGGAGCAGGGCATGAATTTCCTCAAGGAGGATTAGGGCTTGGAGTGTCAGCTTCCCACTCTTGTAAGGCTGATGTGTCATTTATCTCCCCATTTTTATCCTGAATCAGGATCTTGAGCTATGAAATGCTCTGTCTCATGAATATGCAAATAACCTGAGATCCACTGGGGTAAATATGGATATGTCGCAGCCTTGAGAATATCACCCAGAAACCACATCCCTCAGCTAGAGAAGCCCCAGGCAGCACAGCTCCTCACCATGGACTGGATTGGGAGGATCCACTTCTTGGTGGGAGCAGTGGGACTAGGGTAAGGGGCTCCCTAGTCCCAGTGATGAGGAGGGGATTAAGTCCAGTCAAGGGGGCTTTTATCAACTCCTGTATCCTCCCCACAGGTGCCCATTCCCAGGTCCAGCTGGTGCAGTCAGGGGCTGAGGTGGAGAAGCCTGGGGCCTCAATGAAGGTCTCCTGTAAGGCTTCCGGATACACCTTCACCAACTACTTTATGCAGTGGGTGCGACAGGCCCCTGGACAAGAACTTGAGTGATGGGATGGGTCTACCTTGGAATGGTAACACAAACTATGTGCAGAAGTTCCAGGGCAGAGTCACCATGACCAGGGACGTGTCAACGAACACAGCCTACATGGAGCTGAGCAGCCTGAGATCTGAGGACATGGCTGTGTATTACTGTGAGAGAGACACAGTGTGAGAACCCATATCCTGAGAGTGTCAGAAACCCTGAGGGAGAAAGCGGCTGTGCTGGCATGCAGGAGATGACAAAGATGATTAGATTGAAGACTTTCTTAGAAGATGGCATTAAGTCATTAAAGAAAAGGAAAAATATAAATGTGTAGTTGAAAAATTTTAATTATTTGAGAGATTGTTCATACAGCATTTATTCTGTAAGCAAATTTCAGGGATTTGAGAATGAATCAAATTAACAGATCTGATAAAGAACTTCCTCTGAACAAATCTTTGTAAACATCAGTTTCTGAATCAGCATTGTAAATATTCTAGAACACAAACACAAGTTCACATTTTAAGTCTACTTTTATCTCCATTTAAAAAATGCCAAAAAATCTCATTTTGTGCTTGTACAATTTTTAATTCCCATCATCAATGCATGATAGTTCTTGGTCTCCCACATTCATATTGCCATTTATCACTACGAGAATTGTGTGTTTTAACCATGCTGATAGGTGAGTAATGGTATCTAATTTTTATTTAAGTGCACATGTTCCTAATATATATATTTTTGGTGAGATGCCTCTCCTGAGAGTTGGTTAATTTTTAATTGCATTTCTTTTGATGAGTT
>NW_012101405.1:70203-70594 GCF_000951045.1 Mandrillus leucophaeus | reverse complement strand
AAGATCCATGCTACAGTATTCATTTTATTGTTCAAATCATCACAGTTTTATTAGGTGCTGGGAGCCAATTTATTTTGGATCCTGCATCCTTACAGCACACCTCATCCTTTTGTTTTTGAACACTTCCCTGTGTCCTGGCATTACAATACATTCTAAGGACGTTTTATATATTACCTTTTTCGGACATAGAATCAGCCGTTTTTCTAAAGACTGCTTATTTCTGATGTTAAAGAATAGTATTAAAACAAGAAATTGTAATACCGGGTATGTGTGTTGTTAATGTGGTAGAGGTACTCTTAGGACCTTTCAACCAACTGACCTAGTAAATGGGCATGTTTATATGAACCCATATTTGTGGACACATCGAAACTTTTTTTTTTTTTTTTTTTTT
>NW_012101405.1:66509-69838 GCF_000951045.1 Mandrillus leucophaeus | reverse complement strand
TAGCCAGGATGGTCTCGATCTGCTGACCTCGTGATCCGCCCGTCTCGGCCTCCCAAAGTGCTGGGATTACAGGCTTGAGCCACCGCGCCCGGCCGACACATCGAAACTTTTATGCATCTACTCTTCTGTAACTTTATTACATTCAAAATGAGAAAACACTGGCCTCTCCACCCAAATGTGTTACCACATGGACCTTGCTAGCCCTCCTTTATTGACTGTCCATAACCACCCACAGCAAAGTGAGGATCCCCATCCCATTTAGCTGCACAATTTCAGGACACATGCACAGTAGTATCAGAAATGTAAAGCTGTATCCTTGTGGGAACATGTTTATCTACTAGAATAGAGTCCTTATGTGCAGTGTCTTTACACTTTTAACTTATAGAATTTCCTCATTTTCAAAATTCTTTAGGTCAGCGATTTCATTTCCCACATTCTTCAGTGAAGTTATTTCAATGACACTGTATAATTTGATTTATTTGAAATTCTGTAAGAGCCAAAACTATAGTCAAGGAAACGTATAGAAGATATTCTAGGCATTTAGAGAGTGGGTATAAAATAAGTTTAAAAGACACTGTTTAACAAAACTAAAACTATTTTTATTGATATGCAATGGTTGAGACATGACACAATTTGTCTAAGCACGTAATTTTGTGATGGAAAACATAAATCTAAATAAATACAATTTAAAAAGTTCATTAACCCCAGGATCAAATGCAGATTGTATAAAATAATAACTTATTTGGTAAGTGTAGGGATGTCATGAGATGCATGCAACAAAGATTAAAGTAGTTTTCCACATTGCATATACCATGTTTCCATTCATTAAAGACATTTTATTTAAAAAATCAATTATCTACTTGACCAGGATCCCTGGAGGATCCTCTTCTTGGTGCCGAGATCACACCACTGCACTCCAGTCTGGTGACAGAATGAGACTGTGTCTCAAAAAAATTTAAAAAAATTCAAAAAAGCAATAAAATGTGGTACATATACACTATGGAATATTACGTAGCCATAAAACCAAATGAGATCATGTCCTTTGCAGGGGCAAGGATGGAGCTGGAGGCCATTACACTTAGCAAACTAATGCTGGTGCAGAAAACCAAATAATGCATTTTCTCACTTATAAGTGGGAGCTAAATGATGAGAACACATGGAACAGAGAGGGGAACAAGGCACACTGGGCCTAACAGAGGGCAGAGAGTGGGAGGAGAGAGATGACCAGGAAAAATAACTAATGGACACTAGGTTTAATACCGGGGTGATGAAATAATCTGTACAACAAACCCTCAAGGCACACGTTTACTTATGTAAAACTGCACATCCTGCACATATACCCCTGAACTTAAAATAAAATATAAAATGAAGTAAATTAAATGTTTGTTCAAAATTATCAGAGACTTAAATAAGAAAATCCTGTATTATTTTTGCTATTTATGTATCAGCCAGTATTTGGAAATGTATTATCTTATACTTACATATTTTCAATTTTAAAAAATGACGAATTTTGTGGTCTAGTGGATGGTCTATCCTTGGGAATGATCCACGTGCTTAGGAAAAGGTTGGGTACTCTGTAGCCATTGAGTGAAATGTTCCATCAATATCCATTACGTCCATTTGGTCTGTCATGTAGATTTCATCTAAGATTTCATTGTTAATTTTCTGTCTGGAAAATCTGTCTAATGCTGAGAGTGCGGTGTTAAAGTCTCAGCTATTATTGTATTAGGGTCTATGTCTCTGTTTAGCTCTAATAATATTCGCTTGGTATAGCTGGGTGCTCCAGTGTTGGGTCCATATGTATGTATGTTTATAACCCTAAGTCAACAAAGGTTGCAGCCCTGTTCTCCCTGTCACTGCCTCAGTTCAGCACAGCTGCCTCCTCCCTCAGGGTTTCTGACTCCCCTGGGATGTGGGTTGCCACACTGTTTCTCTCAAACAGCAATACACAGCCATGTCCTCATCCTTTAGGCTGCTGATCTGCAGATATGCTGTGCTGACAGAGGTGTCCACGGAGAAGACAAACCATCCTGTGAAGCCCTGGGCAAACACTGGGTTCCCAGTGTTGGTGTTGATCCATCCTATCTATTCAAGCCCTTGTCCAGGGGCCTGTCGCACCCAGTTCATAACATAGCAAGTGAAGGTGTAACCAGAAGCCTTGCAGGAGAACTTCACTGAGGCCCCAGGCTGCTTCATCTGAGGCCCAGACTGCACCAGCTGCACCTGGGAGTGAGCACCTGTGCAGAGGACACAGGAGTGCAAGAAGTCTCACTTGACTGGCCTAGTTTCTTCCTCAGGCCTGGGACTGGGGACTTTCTTACCCGTTGCCACTGCCACCAGGTTTTTTCTTCCTGGCAAGCAAATAGCCCAGGATTATTTTCTTTCATTGGTTGAGAAAGACTTTACCCAAACTTCAGCTCAGTTCAGGCATGCACTGTCCCTGAATGGGCAGCTCCTAGGTGGGCAGAAGCAGGCAAATGGTGTGTGTCCATAGGACCCGGAGCCTCTCTCTCCTTGGATTAGGCCACCTCCTCAGGATTACAGGGCTCTTCAATTTTCTCAACATGCTGTTGTACCAGATAAGCACAAAAACACTTAATTTCATTATGCTTCGTTTTTTTCAAAATTATTTCAAAAATAAAGGTAATAATTTTAACAGTAAACATATTACAACTAACTATACATGAGATCCTTCCTCCTGTGCTTCAACATTTCTTCTCAGGACTTTGTATGCATTAATATTTTCAGTTTTTTTCTGAGATGGAATGCTGACGTCTCCTTATTACAAATTATTCTTTTTTTTTGTTTTTTTTAATTATACTTTACATTCTAGGGTACATGTGCACAACGTACAGGTTTGTTACATATGTATGCATGTGCCATGTTGGTGTGCTGCACCCATCAACTCCAGCACCCATCAACTTGTCATTTACATCAGGTATAACTCCCAATGCAATCCGTCCCCTAATCTTCCCCATAATAGGCCCCGGTGTGTGATGTTCCCCTTCTCGAGTCCAAGTGATCTCATTGTTCAGTTCCCACCTATGAGTGAGAACATGCGGTGTTTGGTTTTCTGTTCTTGTGAGTTTGCTGAGAATGATGGTTTCCAGCTGCATCCATGTCCCTACAAAGGACACGAACTCATCCTTTTTTATGGCTGCATATATTCCATGGTGTATATGAGCCACATTTTCTTAATCCAGTCTTTGATGGACATTTGGGTTGATTCCAAGTCTTTGCTATTGTGAATAGTGCCGCAATGAACATACGTGTACACGTGTCTTTATAGCAGCATGATTTATAATCCTTTGGGTATATACCCAGTAATG
>NW_012101405.1:64795-66079 GCF_000951045.1 Mandrillus leucophaeus | reverse complement strand
TACCTAGGTTTTCTTCTAGGGTTTTCATGGTATTAGGTCTAACATTTAAGTCTCTAATCCATCTTTCTTGCTTTTAGATTGCAGACTGCTGTGCTAGCAATGAGGGAGGCTCCGTGGGCATTGGACCCTCCTGGCCAGGTGTGGGATATAATCTCCTGGTGTTTCGTTTGCTAAGACCCTTGGTAAAGTGCAGTATTGGGGTGGGAGTTACCCAACTTTCCAGGTGTTATGTGTCTCGGTTCCCCTGGCTAGGAAAAGGGGTTCCCTTCCCCCTCACGCTTCCCAGGTGAGGAGATGCCTTGCCCTGCTTCAGTTCTCGCTGGTCGGGCTGCAGCAGCTGACCAGCACCGATTGCCGGGCACTGTCTAGTGAGATGAACCTGGTACCTCGGTTGAAAATGCAGAAATCACCCATGTTCTGTGTCGCTGGCCCTGGGAGCTGGAGACTGGAGCTGTTCCTATTCGGCCATCTTGCTCTGCTCCCCCACCCCCGCCAAGATTTTTCTTTGAATTTTTCTCTTACAATGATTTTTTCCAGAGGCCACGCCTGCCTGCACCTTGCCAAATGGAGCATCCCTAGGGCTGAACCAAGAGCGCACGGGCCGCTGCATGTACCCAGGGAGGGGATGCTAAACGGACGGGGAGGGAGTGCAAAAAGTTGGGTGGGAGCAGCTGTTGGAGCAACGTCAGACATGGGAGAACAGCCAATCTTCACCACCCAAGTGCAGGTCTTCCAGATTGACCCCAACACCAAGAAGAACTGGATGCCTGCGAGCCACAGGCGGTCACTGTTTCCTGCTTCTGTGATGTCACAAGGAACAGCTATGGGATCGTCAGTGTGGACGGAGCCAAGGTGACCATAAACAGCACAGTCACACGGAATCTGACCTTCACCAACACGTCACAGACGTCTGGGCAGTGGGCCCACAGCAGAGCTGACACGGCGTTTGGTTTGGGGTTTTCCTCTGAGCAGCAGCTGACAAAGTTTGCAGAGAAATTCCAGGAGGTGGAAGAAGCGGCCATGATAGCCAAAGACAAGACCCAGGAGAACATGGAGCCCTCCAGTGATCATCCCCGAGAACCTGGGCGTGGAGCCCCATCTTCTACTCCGGCATCCAGCGTCAACGGGACGGACGACGGAAAGGCCTCTCATGCCGCTGCAGCCGACAGGCACCTGCAGTCTGGGAACCACCAACTGAAGGCGGCCTTGACACAGGGCGCTGCCCACGGGAAGAGGCGGGAGATGGAGCTGCAGACCCGGCGGGAGAGCGACGCGGCTGCCCAC
>NW_012101405.1:63557-64685 GCF_000951045.1 Mandrillus leucophaeus | reverse complement strand
GAGGATGGAGGAGCTGGAGGCCGAGCTCCGAGAACAGGAGGCAGAGCTGGAAGATCTCCGGAAACAAAGTGAACTCACACCTCAGCTCAGGTCAGGGCGCGACTGCGTCTCTGAGGAGATGGAGGCGGCAGAGAGAGGATCAACACCAGGAAGACAAAGCGCGTTCCCTAAAGACAGACGCTGAGGAGAGCAAATCCCGACAGCGCCACCTGGAGGTGGAGGTGAAGAGCTTCCTGGAGGTGCTGGACCGGAAGATCCATGACTTGCGTGACTTCCGCCCAGGCCTCCCAAGCTGGGCACTGACAACCAGGGATGGCCAAGGCCCAGGTCCCCGCCTGTGAGTCCCAAGTGTGTGTGGGAGACTAGATGGCGCTAGGAAGTTCCCGGTGTGCGTTGCTTCTATAAATGGAGGGATAGTTTGTCGTGTTTCCAAACCAGTTATGCCATCCACTCACTCCTTTCCAGAAATCTCCTCTCGGCCGGGCACAGTGTCTCATGCCTGTAATCCCAGCATTTTGGGAGGCTGAGGTGGGCGGATCACTAGGTCAGGAGACTCAGACCATTTTGGCTTACATGGTGAAACCCCATCTGTACTAAAATACAAAAACTAGTGGGGCATGGTGGCATGCGCCTGTAGTCCCAGCTACTTGGGATACTGATGTAGGGGAATCACTTGAACCAGGAGGCGGAGTTGCAGTGAGCCGGGATCGCACCACTGTCCCCTCCAGCCTGGGCGACAGAGACCGACTCCATTTCAAAACAAACAAAACAAAACAAAAACAGAAATTTCCACTCGCTTCTCTGGCCTTGTGAGGGTGTGGACAACTGGAAGATTCTGACTCAAGAATCCGGAACTAGGTCTCCCTTAAACATTTACACAGTCAGGCCAGCCATGTTTACATCTTTCATAAGGGTTTTTGCAATCATCTGAATTGAAAAAAAAGCATTTTCTAATCCAAATATTTATATTCTTTACACCAAGCCATCAGGCTCTTTTTATCAAATAGCATTCAGATTATTTGAATGTCCACCAGGCGCCAGCCCTGGGGAGCATAGAGAGAACATTCCTCTCCGTCAACATGGAGAGGCTTTAAAACAACTGTTTAGTGGAGACTTATCAAAAGACGT
>NW_012101405.1:59138-63294 GCF_000951045.1 Mandrillus leucophaeus | reverse complement strand
AGACTGAGGCAGACAGATCACCTGAGGTCAGGAGTTTGAGACCAGCCTGACCATGGCTGAAGAAACCCCGCCTCTACTAAAAATACCAAAAAAAATTAGCCGGGCGTGCTGATGCATGCCTTTTATCCCAGCTACTCGGGAGGCTAAGGCAGGAGAATCACTTGAAACTGGGAGGCGGAGGTTGCAGTCAGTGGAGATCGTGCCATTGCACTCCAGCCTGGGCAACAAGAGTGAAATTTCGTCTCAAAAAAAAAAATATATATATATATTTTTCCAAAACCTCACTCAAAACCAGGGTATTATTAGAGGTGTAATAGTTGGACCAAAATTGAAAATACATTCAGTTTAGTTCATGTGCTCTCAAATATACTTTTTTTCTTTTAAAATTGTTCTCAGTTGTAATATTACACAAAATATTAGTAATTTATACTAATGACACAGGTTATAATACTGTATACAAAATTTGGTGACATCTGATTGGAAAAAATACATGTTCTCCGTATCTTGACTATTTTTTCCTTCTCTATGAAATGTATGACTTCCTGTATGTCTGGTCTAGCGTTGATGAGTTCCCTTAGTATTTGTTTGTCTGAGACATGCTTTATTTCTCCTTCATTTATGAAGCTTTGTCTAGCAGTGTAGAAAAAGTATTCTTGACACATTTTTTACTTTATGAAGTTTGAAATCAGGACTCCAATCTCTTCTATCTGATCAGGTTTATGCTGATAAATACACCATTAGTGTAGTAAGATTTCTTATAGGTTATCAGAACCTTTTACTAATTTTAGAATTATTTTCTTCCTATTGACTTTAGATACTCTGACACTTATAGATAATGATGACTTCTGTTTTCCAATGCAATGTTCTGGAGTTTTATGGGCCTCTTTTATCTGTATGTGTAAATCTCTAGAAAGACTAGGAATTGTTTTTCAATTATTTCCTCAAATAAGTTCTCCAAACTATTTACTTTTTTATTTATTCAGGAAAATCTATGACTCGGTGGTTCAGTTGTTTGACATAATCCTCTACTTTCCAATGGGTTTATTTTTAATTTTTTTCTTTATCTTTATCTTGCTGGGTTAAATTGAAATACCTGTCTTTAAGCTGTGATGCTTTCCCCAAATTTAATATAGTCTATTGTTAACATTTTAAGCTGTAAATTGTAATTAATTTGATATTTTTTTTATTTCCAGAGTTCACTTTAAAAAATCAAACTCTTAAGTAACTCCTAAATTGGTGTTCTGATTTTTGTGTGTTTGTTCCCAACTTTCGATTGGATTTCATTGAGTTTTTTAAAAATCAGTGTTTTTAATTCTTTAACTGAGATTTCAAATATATTATTTTGTGTAGAGTCTTATTGCTGGAGAGTTAATACAATTTGGCAGGGGGTGTTGTAACACTCTGTTTTTTATATACTTCCAGAAGTGTTTCTCTGTTTCTTTCTCATAGGATAAATTCTCTCTTCCCATGATTTTTGAATTTAGTTTTAATGAAAACTATTTTCCCCTTTAGAATACAAACACAATGTATATTGTGTGGGTCTTTTGATTTTGATTCTTGGTTTTCTCAGTGGTAAAGACTCTGTAAGAGTTCCTTGCCTATAGACAGCCTTTATTTTGTGGCTTTCTGAAATGATGTTTGTAGTAATGATACTGGGCCTGTGAGCAGGCTCACTGCCTCCTGCAGGGCTCAGAGAGTGGAGGCATCAGGGCTCAGATAGTGGAGGCATAAGGAAGCGTTTCTCATTTCCCAGTGCTATGTGTTTGTGTCAGCAGATTTTGTATTGCATTGTGCAGTTCAACCTTCAAGTTAGTAGGTGGTCCTTACAGAGGTGAGCTAACTATGGCAGAAGAAGATGAGTACATGTTTGATATCTGTGTAGAGGGAGAAGCGTTCTACTACCTCAGGCAATGGACTGGCCTGTGGAAAGCATAGGGGCCTGAGTTCTCTGCTCATTTCCTGAGAGAGGGACAAAGCTGGATAGAGATAAACCACTTATCCTTGCAGGTTAAGTTCACTATCAAGTGTTATACACTTGTGATAGCAGATTTTGTATTAGATTTTACCCATCAACATCAGAACAGGACTGGTGCTTGCAGGTAAGACCCAGCTGTGATGGTAGTAAAAGTGTTTATGCTTTTTCAAAAAAAAATTACTTATAGTTTATTGTGAATATATTGTAAGTCTATGTAATTATGGGGTACATGTGATACTTTGATATAGGCATGCGATGTGTAATAATCTCATCATAGTAAATGGAGTACCTGTCCCCTGAAGCATTTGTCTTTGGTGTTTCAAGAACTCCAATTACACTCTTTTAGTTAGTTAAACTGTAAAAATTAAATTATTATTGACTATAATCACTTTGTTGTGCTATCAGCTGATGGTCTCATTCATTCTTTCTAAATCCATTTTGTACTCATTAACAGCCTACACTTTTTTCACATCTCCCCCATTATCCCCCACAGCCTCAGGGAACTATCCTTCTACTCTCCAACTCTGTGAGTTCAATGGTTTTCTTTCTATGAAATATAATTATTTATTCTGTTCTGTGTATCAGCATATCCTAGCAATGCTGTACACACCTACATAGATGTCTATAAGCCTATGAATTATTCTCTGTAGATAAAAATTTATCTGATAGAGATAGATTATTTATTATATAATTCACCAAACTAATGTCAAATGCCCAAGCTGCAATACCACAAACTCTAAGGTATGTTCATGCAATTCAATGAAGGAGAAAGTCTTTCAGACACAGGTGCACCTGAAATGATAAATATGTGGGTGAGGACTGTGGGCTTGAGTGTCATTGTCCAGCCATGTTTCAGAAGTGTGACCTGTCAGGGAAGAACCAGAGTTCCTTGTGCTCTCAGAGGGGAGGACTCACAGATGTCCTCTCTTGTTCCCAGGAAAGGCAATTGCACTAATCTTGATGATGAGACTATGCTCCTGTGCTGACCTATTATAGTTTTTGATCAAAATTGTCACTGTGATCCCCAATCTACATCTATTCACGCAGAAGTGTGTAAAGGTCAGCCCACATTCTCAGCATCACACATTGAGACAGTTGGAGATACATTCCACTACCTTCTCCTGAGATTGCGGACAGAATCCTAAACTTCAAACGGTCACAAAAGGGAAGGTCTCAGATTTTTTTTTTTTTTTTTAATGACGCACTCTCTGGGACAGATATATTCCCTCTAACCGTGATGGATATTGTGAATTACCATAAACATTGCATGGATGTAGGTTTGTATAAATTCACTGTGATGAGTATATTTAGCTGCTGCCCTAATGTTTTTGAATGGAGATTTGACAATTTAGATAACCTGCATGTTTGGTTGGTTTCATATAAATCTTCACGGGTAGAACAGCATTGAACCTATTCCAAAATCTGTCCTTGCTCCAGGCTCACACTCATCTCCCAGACCAGCTCCTTCAGCACATCTCCCTACCTGGAAGAAGAGGACTCTGGGCTTGGTGATGGGAGGCCCCAGGAAGAGAACTGAGTTCTCAGAGGGCACAGCCAGCATCCTCCTCTCAGGGTGAGCCCCAAAGACTGGGGCCTCCCTCATCTCTTTTCACCTCTCCATACAAAGGCACCACCCACATGCAAATCCTCACTTAGGCACCCACATGAAACCACCACACAGTTCCTTAAATTCAGGGTCCAGCTCACATGGGAAATGTTCTCTGAGAGTCATGGACATCCTGTGCAAGAACATGAAGCACCTGTGGTTCTTCCTCCTCCTGGTGGCAGCTCCCAGATGTGAGTGTCTCGGGGATGCAGATATGACGATATGGGAGGCTGTCTCTGACCCCAGGGCTCACTGTTGGTCTCTCTGTTCACAGGGGTCCTGTCCCAGGTGCAGCTGCAGGAGTCGGGCCCAGGACTGGTGAAGCCTTCGGAGACCCTGTCCCTCACCTGCGCTGTCTCTGGTGGCTCCATCAGCAGTAACTACTGGAGCTGGATCCGCCAGCCCCCAGGGAAGGGGCTGGAGTGGATTGGGTATATCGGTGGTGGTGGTGGTAGCCCCTACTACAACCCCTCCCTCAAGAGTCGCGTCACCCTGTCAGTAGACGCGTCCAAGAACCAGTTCTCCCTGAAGCTGAGCTCTGTGACCGCCGCGGACACGGCCGTGTATTACTGTGC
>NW_012101405.1:58076-59088 GCF_000951045.1 Mandrillus leucophaeus | reverse complement strand
ATGAGTACATGTTTGATATCTGTGTAGAGGGAGAAGCGTTCTACTACCTCAGGCAATGGACTGGCCTGTGGAAAGCATAGGGGTCTGAGTTCTCTGCTCATTTCCTGAGAGAGGGACAAAGCTGGACAGAGATAAACCACTTATCCTTGCAGGTTAAGTTCACTATCAAGTGTTATACACTTGTGATAGCAGATTTTGTATTAGATTTTACCCATCAACATCAGAACAGGACTGATGCTTGCAGGTAAGACCCAGCTGTGATGGTAGTAAAAGTGTTTATGCTTTTTCAAAAAAATTACTTATAGTTTATTGTGAATATATTGTAAGTCTATGTAATTATGAGGTATAGGTGATACTTTGATATAGGCATGTGATGTGTAATAATCTCATCATAGTAAATGGAGTACCTGTCCCCTGAAGCATTTGTCGTTGGTGTTTCAAGAACTCCAATTACACTCTTTTAGTTAGTTAAACTGTAAAAATTAAATTATTATTGGCTATAATCACTTTGTTGTGCTATCAGCTGATGGTCTCATTCATTCTTTCTAAATTCATTTTGTACTCATTAACAGCCTACACTTTTTTCACATCTCCCCCGTTATCCCCCACAGCCTCAGAGAACCATCCTTCTACTCTCCAACTCTATGAGTTCAATGGTTTTCTTTCCATGAAATATAATTATTTATTCTGTTCTGTGTATGAGCATATCCTAGCAATCCTGTACACATCTACATAGATGTCTATAAGCCTATGAATTATTCTGTGTAAATAAACATTTGTCTGATGGAGATAGATTATTTATTATATAATTCACCAAACTAATGTCAAATGCCCAGGCTGCAATACCACAAACTCTAAGGTATGTTCATGCAATTCAATGAAGGAGAAAGTCTTTCAGACACAGGTGTACCTGACACGATAAATATGTGGGTGAGGACTGTGGGCTTGAGTGTCATTGTCCAGCCATGTTTCAGAAGTGTGACCTGTCAGGGAAGAACCAGAGTTCCTTGTG
>NW_012101405.1:52986-56026 GCF_000951045.1 Mandrillus leucophaeus | reverse complement strand
TCCTCTTTCTTTGATATCTGTGGTTCTGCTTCCTCACATTCTTCTGCCAGAAAAGAAAGGAGGAAGGCACATTTTCCTCTTACAATTGAAGTTTCACCGATTACTAGGAACTTTCCTACAAGTTCCTGCATGGCCCATTATTCCTTAGTGATTAAAAATATATATATTCTAATGCTTCTCACCATATCTTTATTTGTGTCATCAATTGAATTGTTCCCTCTTTGAAATTCGTATGCTGAAATCATAATTGTTAAGTGAGTTTTATGTCACAGTCAAATAATAAGTAATATTTTTTCAAATGCTACCATTGCCACTAAACTCATCCAGGAGCTGAAATCTGCTCTGGGCACTGCCTTCTTCTCAAGCGTCCCACACTGCAGCTTGCTATAGAGGAGGTGGAGGCATGAAAACAGGGCCCTCCCTCTCCTGGTGAAAACAAACCCACTGCTGGCCCTGCAGTTCTAGATGAAGAGCCACAGCCCTGGCCTTCCCACGGGTTTCCATTTGATAATCAGGACTGAACACAGGGGACTCACTCTGTGGTTTGAGATAGACGAATTTTTGTTGTTGGTATTTTAAAAGGTAACTCATAGAGAACTAGAGTGAGAATGAGTGGATATGAGTGAGAGAAACAGTGGTTATGTTTGGCAGTTTCTGACCAGGATGTGTGCGTATTTTCAGGGGTTCAGTGTGAGGTGCAGCTGATTGAGTCTATAGAGGACCTGAGACAACCTGGAAAGTTCCTGAGACTCTCCTGTGTAGCCTCTGGATTCGCCTTCAGTAGCTACTGAATGAGCTGGGTTCACCAGTCTCCAGGGAAGGGACTGGAGTGAGCAATAGATGTAAAATACGATGGAAGTCAGATATACGATGCAGACTCTGTGAAGGGCAGATTCTCAATCTCCGACGACAATGCTAAGGACTCGCTGTATCTGCAAATGAATAGTCTGAGAGCTGAGGACATGGCCATGTATGGCTGTACATAAGGTCCCAAGTGAGGAAACATCAGTGTGAGTCCAGACACAAAACTTCCTGCAAAAAGAAGAAAGGAGTGTGGGCTGAAGGGGACACTCAGCACTCACAAAACAGGTGCAGCCCCAGGGCAGGTGCAGATGGAGAGAGAGCAAGGGCTACTTTCCTTCAGTGTCTATGGTTTCCTCTGCTTCTAACATTTCCCCTCTGAGCCTCTGTACATTTATGTTTTGTGCCCACCAGGAGGTCCCTGGATTAGAAAACCAATTTAAAAGAGGAAACATCCTCATATGTCCTAAAAACAGAAGTAAATATTGGAGGCATAAAATGCATAGGTGGCCGTGTGAGTCTGTAGACACTGCCACCCCACAATGCCAGACTCACAAGTAGTGCCGGACAATGGTAGGAGTTTGATGGAGCTTCCCTAATGACCCTGTGGCCCAAGTTAAGTCTAGCAAGGCCATTGGTGCCTCGTACAGCACAGTTGTCCATCAGGGATCTCCCATGTGTCCCAGCAGCAGCCATGCCTTAGTGTCTCCACCAAGCACCATCACTGTCTGGGAGGGGCTCCCAGGATGGGTGTCTTTGGCACACAACCTGTGACGGATGTTAGAGTGCAGGGCAGCAGCTGGCGGCCTGGGCTATTGGGCTCCCTGATGGAGGGATGAGAGGTGCATTCTCAGGGCCAGCACACTGTTTGTGGATTTTTATATAAAAACCAGGATTTTACTTCATTTTCTCAGATGACATAGATAATTACTAACAATCTGCAAACAATTGTAATTTTCAACTTTACCCCAAATTCATTGTTTCTTAATTCTGTGCAGGATGCAGATATGGTATTGCCCTTCTCATGAGAAATTGTTTGATCTAAACTGAAACCAGTTGTTTCTCATATTCTTTGGTTTCTCCCCATGTGCAGAGATCTTGATTAGAGTAATTTTGGTATTTTCCCCACAATCACCCTCGCCTCCCCAAATAAAGAGCAGAAATTGTCCTCACTCTGAGTCTGAGGGAGGAGCTGTTCCTGTACCACTCAGGGCCTGCAGAGACGCCCAGGTGCAGCTTCACTGAGTCAGGTGTTTCACTCCTTGTGATTGCTGCTAAGGTCTAATTGTGGGCTCAGAATTAGGACAGTATTTAGGTTATCAGAGGTCAATCCTATTCTAAAAATCATCATTATCACACAGGGTGGTAATAATTCAATGTTCATTTTTCTAACAGCAGTTTATCTTTTTTATTTGGTTGCAAGTTTGAGAAAAGAAACGTGATAATTTTTTTAATCTAACTCAAAATCTACTGAACTGTTCTAGTAGACTCACAATTTGGACAATATGAGCTCTTTATTCTCAAAAATATGTGTGTATTTGGGAATTTCACCGTGTTATCCAGAACCCGTTAACATCAACAACTATGTTTCTCATGACACTTCTGGCTTGAGACAACATCAGAGACCTTCTCCCTCACGTGCACTGTCTCTGGAGTCCCCGTCATAACCAGTGCTTCCTGCTAGGATTGTATCTGCCCCTAGAAGATGGACAGGAGTGGATCAGGTGCGAGGGTTGTGAAGGCAGCACAAATTACAACCCACTTCTCAAGAGTCCATATCCACATCCAAGAAACAGTTCTTACAGCTGAGCTGTGTCCGGTGAACACACACTATGCATTTTTAAGCAAAGACACAATGAGGGGACTTCGTTGTGAGCCTGGACACAAACCTCCCTGCAGGGGTGCATAGGACCAGCAGGGGGCACTCGGGCAGTACGGGGGCTTAGGATGATTGTCAGGGGTCAGGATGAGCAGGATCAAGGCTCAGCATCGGGGCAGGTGCAACAGGGCAGAAAAGGGGCTGTAGATGTGAATTGTTTTCACCATCATATTTCACCACCAGACCCCTCCACTACATCTTTTCTAATGTGTCTGAGTGTTCATCTGATTAGAAAATGGCATTTATGTAAACACTAATATATACCCATATGGAGGTGCATCAAGTTGTCCTCTCCATCTTACATGGACCTTGTCCATCAGGCACCAAGTCCCTGTATTTACTTGAGTACCTCATACATTA
>NW_012101405.1:48935-52404 GCF_000951045.1 Mandrillus leucophaeus | reverse complement strand
TGCCACACACTCACAGCAAGCGAGTATGGAAAGCTTAGTTACCTGCCTCCTTGAGGTGTCTGCTGAGAGCAGGGCAGGTCTCTCATGAAGGTCCAATGTGTCTTGGTAGAGCAGAGAAGGAGACTGGCTCGGGGTTTTTATCATGGTTTTGTGGGGTGCGGCGGAGAGCATCCTACCTCCAGTAAGGGTTTTGTGGGGTTTCAAGGTCAAATTGGCATCAAATGAGGGAGCTCCTGCGATTTCTAGGTAGATTTACCTTGTATGCTTTAAAAAAAAAAGAGGTGATGAAGGAAAGAGCCTTAAGTTATCAGCAGTCAGGCCTAAACATAGAGTCGAATAACTTACTCTAAATAGCAAGTATACAAATGGTGAGTAAGAAAAGAGACAAGACTGCAATATGGGTGGACAACAGCCAGGTCTGCAGAAAATGAGAAGACTGAATATAAATAAAGAATAATGAGTAGGAGGAGGATATGGAGAAGGATTCTGGTCCAATGTCTTGTGTGGAAGCTTTTCATGATTTGAGATCATCAGCTTATTCTGAAGGTCTTAGGTCACTTGTCTTCTTCAAAGTATCAGAAGTGCCAGAGGATATGTGAGGATGCGCAGTTTAACTTCTTCTATTTGAGTAGTTTTACAATTGTGTAAAATTCTTAATTCTTTTTTTCTTTTGAGATGGGGTCTAATTCTGTTGCACAGGTTGGACTGCAGTGGTGTGATCATAGCTGACTGTGATTTTAAATTCCTGGCTCATACAATCCTCCCACCTCAACCTCCTGAGTAGCAAGTAGCTAGGTTTCCAGGCCTTTCATCCAAATTCAGCCAATTCTTTTCTTTTTTTTTCTGAGCTGGAGTTTCCCTCTTCTTGCCCAGCCTGGAGTGCAGTTTCACCATCTCAGCTCACTGCAATCTCCCCCTCCTGGGTTCCTGTTTTTTGCTTTTATTCTGCTCACATGGTGAATCACAGTTACTGAATTGTGGATGTTGAATGAACCTTGCCTTCTGGGGTAAAGCCTACTTGATCATGATGTATTACATTTAAAAGTGTTTCTGGATTCTATTTGCTAGTATTTTGTTGAGGACTTTTAGATTTATGTTAATCAGGAGTATTTATCTTATGTATTTTCTCCATTATGTCTCTTCCTGATGGTGTGTGCCAAGGACACACAGTAGAGAAAGGATAGTTTTTTCAACAATGATGTAAAAACTGGGCATCCATATAAAAAGAAAAAAAATTAGGCCTTCTCTAACACCATATAAAAATCAACTAAAGATGAACATAATACCTGAAACCATAAACTCATAGACAACATGGAAAAAAACCTTCCTGTCATTGATTCAGAACTCATTTATTTGTGCACCCTGCACCCTTAACCTAGAAAAGCTTACAGCACTTGACTCACTCGTGAAGGGAGCTGCAAGGACTGCGCCCAGCAAAGCGACAGCGATGGGCTGACTGAGGTTTCGGGGAGCCAACCCTTGTCCCAGTGTGCCCTGGTTGAATTACATGAATTTAAGAGAGATGATTTTGTAGCTTTAAGATTTAATATCTGCCCTACTGGTTTTCATGTGTGTAGGGGGCCTGTTGGCCATTCCTTTGGCCAGTTTATCTCTTTTGGATTGGAATAATTGACCCAACACCTGCACCGTCACTGCACCTTGGAATACACAACTTTCACATTTTCTTAATTTGCAAGCTCACAGATGGAAGAAGTCGCCTTAAGGCTCAGATGAGACTTTAGACATTTGAGTTGGAGGCTGACCAAGCTAAGACTTTTGGGGTTTATTGAAAAAAGATGATTATATTTTGCAATGCAAGGACATGAGAATTTTGGGCCCGAGACTGCAATGATATAGTTTAGATGTTCTCCCTTCCAAATGTCATGGTGAAATGTGATACTCAGTGTTGGAGGTGGGACCGACTGGGAGGTTTTGGGTCATGGGGAAAGATCCTTCAGGAATGCCTTGGGAACCACCCCATGGCACTTAGTGAATTCTTGCTGTCTTAGCTACTATGAGATCTGATTGTTAAAAAGAGCCTGGCAACCCTCCTCCCACTCACGTCCCAGCTCTCACCATGTGACATAGCCTGCTCCCCCTTTGCCTTCCACCGTGATTGTAAAGCAGATCCTGGTGCCATGCTTCTCACACAGCCTTCAGAACTGTCAGCCAAATAAGCCTCTTTTCTTTGTAAGTCACTTGGCCTCAGGTATTAATTTATAGGAATGCAAAAGGGACAAACACACCGTCCAAAGCATTATACAGATTCAACACTACTTTTATCAAATGACCAGTATATTTGATTACATATTTAGAAAACAATACTAAAATTCACACAGAATAAAAAAAGAGTCTGAATAGCAAAACAATCCTAAGCAAAATGACCAAAACTAGAAGCACTGCATTCACTGACCTCAAATTATACTACACGAATGTAATCAGAAAGATAGCATGATACTGGTAGAAAAAAATAGAGAGTCCAGAAATATCTAAAACCAAATATCTAAAACCAAATGCTCTTTGAAAAAACTGACAAAAATATACACTGGAGAAACAACCCTCTATTCAATAAGTGGTGCCGAGAAAATTAGATGGCCTTATGTGGAAGAATTAAGCGAGACTTCCATATCACCATGGACACAAATTAACTGAATATGGATTCAGTGTTTACATTTATAAACTAAAACTATAAAAATACTTGAACAAAATCTAAAAACAGTCCTCTGGACATTGGTCTAAGCAAATAAAATATGACTTGACTTCAAAAGCAAATGCAATAAAAACAGAAGCAGAAAACAGGATTTTATTGCACTAAAGGTCTTCCGCACAGAAAACATGGTGACCAGACAACCTGCAAATGGTAAAAATTATTTGGAATCTATTCATCTTGCAAAAGGCTAATATATAAAATCTATAAGTAACTCAAATAAGTCAACTAAAAATTACAAATAACTTCATTAAAGAATAGACAAAAACAGACATTTATCAAAAGAAGACACAGAAGTGGCCGACACAAATAAGAAAACATACTCAGCATCAGCAATCATCTGATAAATGTAAATTAGAAACAACATAATATGGCATTTCCACCAGTCAGAATGGCTGTTAATTGCAAATAAAAAACAGCAGGTGCTGGCAGAGACGCATACGAAAAATAATGCTTTATACATGCTTGGTGAGAATGTAAATTAGTACAACCTCTATGAAAAACAATAAAGAGATTTCTCAGAGAAATGAAATTAGTATTACCATTTGTCCCAGTAATCCCTCCCAGTGGGCATACTCCTCCCAAAAGCAAACTTTTATATCAGAAAATGTTGCCTGCTCTCCTATGTTTATTGCAACACCATTTTCAATAGAAAAATCAAGTAATCTATCTAAGTGTCAATCAATGGATGATTAAATAAAATATGATATATGTAAATCATGGAATAGTATGCAGCCACAAAAAGTGAAATTGTGCCTTTCA
>NW_012101405.1:47412-48885 GCF_000951045.1 Mandrillus leucophaeus | reverse complement strand
TGTCACCAGAACAGCTTGAGAGAGGAAAACACATCCTCATGATCGAATCACCTTTCACCAGGCCCCACTTCCAACAATGGGAATTGCAGTTTGACGTGAGATTTGGGTGGGGACACAAATCCAAACCACATCAGCTCTCTTTCATTTTTGCTCTTGCCTGATTGCTCTGACTAGGATTTCTAGTGTTATATTGAATAGGAGTAGTGAGAGACAGCATCCGTCTCTTGTTCCAGTTCTCAAGGTGTTTGAGCTTTTGCTCATTTAGCATGATGTTGACTGAGTTTGTCATAGATGGCTTTTATTATTTTGAGGTATTTTTGATACCTAGTCTGTTGAGGGTTTTTATCATGAGTGGATGTTGGATCCTATGGAACACTTTCTCAGGATCTGTTGAGATAATCCTGTTTTTTGCTTTTATTCTGCTCACATGGTGAATCACAGTTACTGAATTGTGGATGTTGAATGAACCTTGCCTTCCAGGGGTAAAGCCTACTTGATCAGGCTGTATTACATTTAAAATTGTTTCTGGATTTTATTTGCTAGTATTTTGTTGAGGACTTTTAGATTTATGTTAATCAGGAGTATTTATCTTATGTATTTTCTCCATTATGTCTCTTCCTGATGGTGTGTGCCAAGGACACACAGTAGAGAAAGGACAGTTTTTTTCAATAATGGTGTAAAAACTGGGCATCCATATAAAAAGAAATAAAATCAGGCCTTCTCTAACACCATATAAAAATCAACTAAAAATGAACGTAATACCTGAAACCATAAACTCATAGACAACATGGAAAAAAACCTTCCTGTCATTGATTCAGAACTCATTTATTTGTGCACCCTGCACCCTTAACCTAGAAAAGCTTACAGCACTTGACTCACTCGTGAAGGGAGCTCCAAGGACTGCGCCCAGCAAAGCGACAGCGATGGGCTGACTGAGGTTTTGGGGAGCCAACCCTTGTCCCAGCGTGCCCTGGTTGAATTACATGAATTTAAGAGAGATGATTTTGTAGCTTTAAGATTTAATATCTGCCCTACTGGGTTTCATGTGTGTAGGGGGCCTGTTGGCCATTCCTTTGGCCAATTTATCTCTTTTGGATTGGAATAATTGATCCAACACCTGCACCGTCACTGCACCTTGGAATACACAACTTTCACATTTTCTTAATTTGCAAGCTCACAGATGGAAAGAAGTCACCTTAAGGCTCAGATGAGACTTTAGACATTTGAGTTGGAGGCTGACCAAGTTAAGACTTTTGGGAATTATTGAAAAAAGATGATTATATTTTGCAATGCAAGGACATGAGAATTTTGGGCCCGTGACTGCAATGATATAGTTTAGATGTTCTCCCTTCCAAATGTCATGGTGAAATGTGATACTCAGTGTTGGAGGTGGGACCGACTGGGAGGTTTTGGGTCATGGGGAAAGATCCTTCAGGAATGCCTTGGGAACCACCCCATGGCACTTAGTGAATT
>NW_012101405.1:43224-43492 GCF_000951045.1 Mandrillus leucophaeus | reverse complement strand
ATCCTCTTCTTGGTGGCAGCAGCAACAGGTAAGGGGCTTCCCAGTCCCCAGGCTGAGGAGGAAACCAGTCCAGTCATGTGAGATTTCACCCACTCCTGTCTCCTCTCCACAGGTGCCCACTCCTGGTGCAGCTGGTGCAGTCTGGGCCTGAGGTGAAGAAGCCTGGGGCCTCAGTGAAGGTTTCCTATAAGGCTTCTGGTTATACCTTCACCACCTATGGTATGAATTGGGTATGATAGACCCCTGGACAGGGGCTTGAGTGAATGGG
>NW_012101405.1:40772-43174 GCF_000951045.1 Mandrillus leucophaeus | reverse complement strand
TTAAGATTTAATATCTGCCCTACTGGGTTTCATGTGTGTAGGGGGCCTGTTGGCCATTCCTTTGGCCAATTTATCTCTTTTGGATTGGAATAATTGACCCAACACCTGCACCGTCACTGCACCTTGGAATACACAACTTTCACATTTTCTTAATTTGCAAGCTCACAGATGGAAAGAAGTCACCTTAAGGCTCAGATGAGACTTTAGACATTTGAGTTGGAGGCTGACCAAGTTAAGACTTTTGGGGTTTATTGAAAAAAGATGATTATATTTTGCAATGCAAGGACATGAGAATTTTGGGCCCGAGACTGCAATGATATAGTTTAGATGTTCTCCCTTCCAAATGTCATGGTGAAATGTGATACTCAGTGTTGGAGGTGGGACCGACTGGGAGGTTTTGGGTCATGGGGAAAGATCCTTCAGGAATGCCTTGGGAACCACCCCATGGCACTTAGTGAATTGTTGCTGTCTTAGCTACTATGAGATCTGATTGTTAAAAAGAGCCTGGCAACCCTCCTCCCCACTCACGTCCCAGCTCTCACCATGTGACATAGCCTGCTCCCCCTTTGCCTTCCACTGTGATTGTAAAGCAGATCCTGGTGCCATGCTTCTCACACAGCCTTCAGAACTGTCAGCCAAATAAGCCTCTTTTCTTTGTAAGTCACTTGGCCTCAGGTATTAATTTATAGGAATGCAAAAGGGACAAACACACCGTCCAAAGCATTATACAGATTCAACACTACTTTTATCAAATGACCAGTATATTTGATTAAATATTTAGAAAACAATACTAAAATTCACACAGAATCAAAAAAGAGTCTGAATAGCAAAACAATCCTAAGCAAAATGACCAAAACTAGAAGCACTGCATTCACTGACCTCAAATTATACTACACGAATGTAATCAGAAAGATAGCATGATACTGGTAGAAAAAAATAGAGAGTCCAGAAAGAAAACCAAATGTATAAAACCAAATGCTGTTTGAAAAAACTGACAAAAATATACACTGGAGAAACAACCCTCTATTCAATAAGTGGTGCCGAGAAAATTAGATGGCCTTATGTGGAAGAATAAACCGAGACTTCCATATCACCATGGACACAAATTAACTGAATATGGATTCAGTGTTTAAATTTATAAACTAAAACTATAAAAATACTTGAACAAAATCTAAAAACAGTCCTCTGGACATTGGTCTAAGCAAATGAAATATGACTTGACTTCAAAAGCAAATGCAGTAAAAACAGAAGCAGACAAACAGGATTTAATTGCACTAAAGGTCCGCACAGAAAACATGGTGACCAGACAACCCGCAAATGGGAAAAATTATTTGGAATCTATTCACCTTGCAAAAGGCTAATGTATAAAATCTATAAGTATCTCAAATAAGTCAACTAAAAATGACAAATAACTTCATTAAAGAATAGACAAAAACAGACATTTATCAAAAGAAGACACAGAAGTGGCCGACACAAATAAGAAAACATACTCAGCATCACCAATCATCTGATAAATGTAAATTACAAACAACATCACACGGCATCTTCCACCAGTCAGAATGGCTGTTATTACAAATAAAAAACAGCAGGTGCTGGCAGAGAAGCATACGAAAAATAATGCTTTATACATGCTTGGTGAGAATGTAAATTAGTACAAACTCTATGAAAAACAATACAGAGATTTCTCAGAGAAATGAAATTAGTATTACCATTTGTCCCAGTAATCCCTCCCAGTGGGCATATTCCTCCCAAAAGCAAACTTTTATATCAGAAAGTGTTGCCTGCTCTCCTATGTTTATTGCAACACCATTTTCAATAGAAAAATCAAGTAATCTATCTAAGTGTCAATCAATGGATGATTAGATAAAATATGATATATGTAAATCATGGAATAGTATGCAGCCACAAAAAGTGAAATTGTGCCTTTCATAGCAACATGAATAGAGTTGAAGGACATTATCCCAAATAAAATAACTCAGAAAAAATATAAAATACATTTTCTCTCTTGTAATGTAAACAATGCATACACATGTACGTAGATAAAAGTAATAGACATTGGTGACTGCAAAAGAGGGCAAGGTGAGAGGAAAGTAAGGGTTAAAAAATTACCTAGTGGCTTCAATGTTCACAAGGACTGCTGATGTTTATATAAATATCCCATTCAATTGTGAACATTTACCAGACTGGATGTTGTAATGAGAACCACTTTTACAATGGTGATTTCAAACACTGAAAGATATCTTAATGGTAAGCAGCTGAAGGTCAGGGAAGAGACCCTTTCTTACAGATAAGTGCAATTATTGGACAAACACACTCATTCCCAAATAACGCATTCATATATTAAGGTCTACAAATGGTTCAAGTTGCCCCTGATTCATTCAAATGTGGATTCAAAGTGAGGT
>NW_012101405.1:38803-39011 GCF_000951045.1 Mandrillus leucophaeus | reverse complement strand
CACATGTTCAAATCTGGACATCAAGAGAGTCTGGAGAATAAAACACAATGAGGGCAGTGAAACGTGTGTATATTCAGCCCCTCTTCACTCAGGAGGACTCCGTACACCCTGGAACAGTCTGCTCTTCTGAACGGCTCACGAGGACTCCAGCTCACTCAGCGCTCAGACAGAAACCTTCCTTCACGGTGGGAACTGGGCTGCAGGGGGC
>NW_012101405.1:38346-38753 GCF_000951045.1 Mandrillus leucophaeus | reverse complement strand
TTAGTTCAACCATTGTGGAAAGCAGTGTGGTGATCCCTCCAATAACCTAAAACTGAAGTTTCATTTGACCCAACAATCCCACAGCTGGACAGACACCTGAAGGAATATAAACATGTAGGTTCACTGCAGCACTATTCACAATAGCACACACATGGAATTTACCTAAATGCTCACAGTGCCCGTGGACTGAGAATCCTCCTTTAGCTGCCTGTCTGTAGCACTGAGTTGATTGACAAGCTTCAGAATCATCCATGAAGAAGAGTTCCGAGGTTCATCAGATACTTGTAGACACTCAGGTGAACCAAAGGAATCAACTGAATTGAGGGCTGCCAGCCATTTCCATGTCACTAGGAATAACTGCCATCTAAGTGTAAAGGTCTACATCACTCAGAATACCCTGCATGACA
>NW_012101405.1:34283-36628 GCF_000951045.1 Mandrillus leucophaeus | reverse complement strand
CTCTGTCAACACAGAGTTCAGGGATGTGTAGGGGACACATGGCCTCTAACAGGATTACGGTTTGAACCCTCAGCTTCTACAACTGTGTCGTCCATGTGTCATGTATTTTCTCTTTCTCATACTGGGTCAGAAATTGGGCTATTAAATAGCATCCTTCAAGAATATGCCAATCACTGAGGCTAATACAGATAACTCTGTGCCCTGAGAGCATCACCCAACAACCACACCCCTCCTCGGGACCACACCCCACCAACAGCACAGCTCCTCACCGTGGACAGGACCTACAGGATCCTCTTCTTGGTGGCAGCAGCAAAAGTTAAGGGGCTCCCCAGTCCCAGGGCTGACAGAGAAACCAGGCTGGTCAAGTGAGACTTCCTGCAATCCTGTGTCCTCTCCACAGGTGCCCACTCCCAGGTTCAGCTGGTGCAGTTTGGGCCTGAGGTGAAGCAGCCTGTGGCCTCAGTGAAGGGTTTCTGCAAGGCTTCTGGTTACAGCTTTACCACCTATGGTATGAATTGGGTGAGACAGGTCCCTGGAGAAGGGCTTGAGTGGATGGGATGGATGAACACCAACCCTGGGAACCCAACGTATGCCCAGGGCTAAACAGGATGATTTGTCTTCTCCATGGACACCTCTGTCAGCAGAGTGCATCTGCAGATCAGCAGCCTAAAGGCTGAGGACACTGCTGTGTATTACTGTATGAGAGACACAGTGTGGAAACCCACATCCTGAGAGAGTCAGAAGCCCTGAGGGAAGAGATAGCTGTGCTGAGCTGAGGCAGTGGTGCAGCAGTTTCTTTAATTTCCATCTTATCTCATTTTGCATCAACTTCCACTGTTATATTAGCCATGAATGTGGGATAGACGGGTGCTCCTAAGAGATCCCTAACTTGCCCATTTTGATGGGTTTTCCAGAAGACGTGAGAAGCCACTTTGTTTGCAAAGCATCCCAAAGCCACGCCCTGCTCCACATATACGAGTGCCCATTTCCTGGTCTTTGGTTAACTGTAAAACGCTCATCAGTGCACCTGGGCTAATTTCATATCAGGTAGAGGAATGTGTTCTAAAGGAAAGCTAAAGTTGTAATAGCAATTCCTGCTCAGTAACCTTCAGCTTCACTGTTTTTGTGTGACCCATCAATTAATTACGTTACATCAAGGTTCTCAATGGCAGATTCTAATTAATATAAAGGATGAATAGAAGTTCCCTAATTAAAACAATACAGTTGTGAACACAACCTCAATATTCAACCATGTCTCCATCCTTCACACCCTTCACCACAAAGGAATTTTCATCTCTCCTGGAAGTTGGGTTCATTTTGAAATTAGCGATTTTTTTTCATTTTAATATCTCAAGATTATCGAATGTGACTATTTTATCAGAAAGTGAGTTACGGGAACTTGAACTAAACAACTGATAACAAATTCACAACTAATTAAACAAGATGACAGAAGGTGATTGGCTCCAGGCTTTGATAATTCAGCAGTCTATGTACCCAGACTTTAAATTTACACATCTTCCTGTTACCTTCACACATCTTCAGTTGACCACAGTCAACTCCCATTATGAAAGAAATTGTGAGGGCATTTTTAAGGGTCACGCACAGTTACAAAAATAGACAGGGTAAGCTGAGGAGTTGATTGTTTAAATTCCCATTTGAAGAAGTAGAGTCAACTACTTTTCTGAATGGCTTACAATGACTCCAGCTGACTCGCAGAGCTCAGACAGAAACCTCCCTTCAGAGTGGGAGCTGGGCTGCAGAGAGCACTCAGTGCCCATAAAGGTGAATATGAGCTGTCAGATCGAACTTCCCTGTCACCTCAACATGGAATTTATTGTTTAATTTAATTAACACTCTTTACATAATGGTTCATACGTTTTGGGCTGTTCATTACTTGTATTTTTCAAAGGAATCTCACTTGAATCTTTACTCTTTTGCATTTTGTCTCCAGGACAAGGTTGGGAAGTGTTACCTCCAGCATCATAACATGATCTAGTGACCTGACACATTTGTGGCAAAGAATACCTACCAATTCAGAAGCTCTTTGGTTTTCTTTCCATGAAATAGAATTATTTCTTCTGTTCTGTGTATGAGCGTATCCTAGCAATCCTGTACACACCCACATAGATGTCTACAAGCCTATGAATTATTCTCTGTAAATAAAAATTTATCTCAATTTCCCTCAATGTTCATAATTCTCATGATGGTGAGGAAGGTCTTTCTGGATCTGTTTAAACAAAATGTCCAGAGACCACCTGGTAGGTAAGGAGTTCACCTGGCTCTGAATGTTGGATCTGTCTCTTTCCCTCTGTTGTTCCACAGGTCAGCTCACTTGTTCAGTCCTA
>NW_012101405.1:33919-34233 GCF_000951045.1 Mandrillus leucophaeus | reverse complement strand
TCAGATGGAACTTCCTTGCCACCTCCACATGGAGTTTATTGTTTCATTTCATTACCACTCTTTCCATAATGGGTCCTTTCTTTTCGCCTGTTCATTACTGATATTTTTCAAAGGAATCTCACTTGAATCTTTACTCCTTTGCATTTTGTCTCCAGGACAAGGTTGGGAAGTGTTACCTCCAGCATCATAACATGATCTAGTGACCTGACACGTTTGTGACAAAGAATACCTACCAATTCAGAAGCTCTTTGGTTTTCTTTCCATGAAATAGAATTATTTCTTCTGTTCTGTGTATGAGCGTATCCTAGCAATCC
>NW_012101405.1:15897-33869 GCF_000951045.1 Mandrillus leucophaeus | reverse complement strand
GTGTTACCTCCAGCATCATAACATGATCTAGTGACCTGACACGTTTGTGACAAAGAATACCTACCAATTCAGAAGCTCTTTGGTTTTCTTTCCATGAAATAGAATTATTTCTTCTGTTCTGTGTATGAGCGTATCCTAGCAATCCTGTACACACCCACATAGATGTCTACAAGCCTATGAATTTTTCTCTGTAAATAAAAATTTATCTCAATTTCCCTCAATGTTCATAATTCTCCTGATGGTGAGGAAGGTCTTTCTGGATCTGTTTAAACAAAATATCCAGAGACCATGTGGTAGGTAAGGAGCTCACCTGGCTCTGGATGTTGGCTCTGTCTCTTTCCCTCTGTTGTCCCACAGGTCAGCTCACTTGTTCAGTCCTAACAAGAGAGCCCAGGTTTGTCCTGATGTTGAAACACACCCAACTTCTGATGACTCTCCTGTTACCCACATCCATGGAGATAGATTATTTATTATATAATTCAACAAACTAATGTCAAATGCCCAAGATGCAATACCGCAAACTGCATTGTTCATGCAATTCAATGAAGGAGAAAGTCTTTCAGACACAGGTGCACCTGACACGATAAATATGTGGGTGAGGACTCTGGGCTTGAGTGTCATTGTCCCGCCATGTTTCAGAAGTATGACCTGTCAGGGAAGAACCAGAGTTCCTTGTGCTCTCAGAGGGGAGGGCTCACAGATGTTCTCTCTTGTTCCCAGGAAATGCAATTGCATTAATCTTGATGATGAGACTATGCTCCTGTGCTGACCTATTATAGTTTTTGACTGAAATTGTCACTGTGATCCCCAATCTACATCTATTCACACAGAAGTGTATAAAGGTCAGGCCACATTCTCAGCATCACACATTGACGTGGTTGGAGATACGTCCCACTACCTTCTCCTGAGATTGCAGACAAAATCCCAAACTTCAAATAGTCACAAAATGGAAGGTCTCAGACGTTTTTTTTTGTTTTGCTTTGTTTTTTTTTTTCTTTTAAATGACACACTCTCCGGGACAGATATATTCCCTCTAACCATGATGGATATTCTGAATTACAATAAACATTGCATGGATGTAGGTTTATATAAATTCATTGTGACGAATATATTTAGCTGCTGCCCTAATGTTTTGAATGGAGATTTGACAATTTAGATAACCTGGATGTTTGGTTGGTTTCATATAAATCTTCAAGGGTAGAACAGCATTGAACCTATTCCAAAATCTATCCCTGATCCATGATCACACTCATCTCCCAGACCAGCTCCTTCAGCACATCTCCCTACCTGGAAGAAGATGAATCTGGGCTTGGTGAGGGGAGGCCCCAGGAAGAGAACTGAGTTCTTAGAGGGCACAGCCACCATCCTCCTCTCAGGGTGAGCCTCAAAGACTGGGGCCTCCCTCATCCCTTTTCACCTCTCCATACAAAGGCACCACCCACATGCAAATCTTCACTTAGGCACCCACAGGAAGCCACCACACATTTCCTTAAATTCAGGGTCCTGCTCACATGGGAAATGCTCTCTGAGAGTCACGGACATCCTGTGCAAGAACATGAAGCACCTGTGGTTCTTCCTCCTCCTGGTGGCAGCTCCCAGATGTGAGTGTCTCGGGGATGCAGATATGACGATATGGGAGGCCGTCTCTGATCCCAGGGCTCACTGTGGTTCTCTCTGTTCACAGGGGTCCTGTCCCAGCTGCAGCTGCAGGAGTCGGGCCCAGGACTGGTGAGGCCTTCGGAGACCCTGTCCCTCATCTGCACTGTCTCTGGTGGCTCCATCAGCGATAGTTACTACTGGAACTGGATCCGCCAACCCCCAGGGAAGGGGCTGGAGTGGATTGGGAATATCTATGGTGGTGGTGGTAGCACCAACTACAACCCCTCCCTCAAGAGTCGAGTCACCATTTCAAAAGACGCGTCCAAGAACCAGTTCTCCCTGAAGCTGAGCTCTGTGACCGCCGCGGACACGGCCGTGTATTACTGTGCGAGAGACACAGTGAGGGGAGGTGAGTGTGAGCCCAGACACAAACCTCCCTGCAGGGAGGCGGAGGGGGCGGGCGCAGGTGCCGCTCAGGACCAGCAGGGGGCGCGCGGGGCCCACAGAGCAGGAGGCCGGGTCAGGAGCAGGTGCAGGGAGGGCGGGGCTTCCTCATCTGCTCAGTGCTCTCCCTCCTCACCAGCACCTCGCTGTCCCCAGGGCTCCTCTTTCTCTGATATCTGTGGTTCTGCTTCCTCACATTCTTCTGCCAGAAAAGAAAGGAGGAAGGCACATTTTCCTCTTACAATGGAAGTTTCACCGATTACTAGGAAATTTCCTACAAATTCCTGCATGGCCCATTATTCCTTAGTGATTAAAAATATATATATTCTAATGCTTCTCACCATCTCTTGATTTGTGTCATTAATTGAATTGTTCCCTCTTTGAAATTCATATGTTGAAGCCTTAAATTCAAAGGATCTCTATTTGAATTTTAATGAAATGATTAAGGTTAAATGTGGTCATAAGTGTAAGACCCTAATGCAACAGACGTGCTGTCTTTATAAGAAGAGGAAGAGACACCAGAGACCTCTCACTTTTCACGTGCACGCAGAGAAGAGGCCATGTGGAGATGCAGTGTATTAGAAGGTGCCCCAGTGCCTGCCAGGAAGAAGCCGCATGAAGAACCAACCCTGCCAGCATCTTGATCTTCAACATTCAGACTTCAGAATTGTAAGAAAATCAATATCTGTTGTTTAAGCCACCCACTCCGTGTTGTCTTCTTAGAAAGACCCAGACAGACTAATACCACGTAGCTCATAACTCTGTTAGCGCTGTCCCCTGGATGGAGAATCAGCCCCCTGAAGCTGGGCACATCTCTCAGATTTCTACATAAAGTAGGCAAAAAATAGTAGCTGTGATATAAAAACTTGTCATGTCCCTGTTGGCCAATTTCTGGGCAAAGTGTTTTAATGAAGCCCCTGGGGCTTTGTCACAAAAGTTGTCTTTTATCTTTCATTACCCCTAACTAATGGACAATGGGTACCTGCTGGATGGAGACTGACCACTGACCATCTTCTGCTGTCTCCTTAGTATGCCACAGAAAACCACACCAACATCACTCTATGTCTTCAACTTTCTAAATTTGCACTGAATCTATTGCTAAATGAGGAACTACATTAGGTCTGAGTTTTGTTCCCTTCTTCCCAGTCTTCCTCAATTACCAAGGGCAGAAGAGACTTTCAATGAAATTTGGCTGTCAATGCCCCCAACACCACGTCACTTTTTGAGGTTCGGGAACTTTATTTGGGGGATAGTGAAATACACTTTTAAATGGAAAGCCCTAAAGCACATACAACAGCTGAAGGAATGGCCACTGTGCACCTGAAGGCTGATAAGGCAGATGGTAGGGTCCCTTCCTCCAAGATGTTCCTGGGTGTGTGATGATTGGATGTGTCATGCATATGGAAATAAGGACTGGGCTGAAGTAGACACAAGGGCCACATCCCATAGGAAAACAAAACAGGAAAAAACAGATGGGCATCTGTGAAGACCGTTAATTAAATTTGTTGGGTTTAAGATGAAATTTTTTTCCAAAGTTTTAGTGTTCTTAACTAAATATGAATCTTTTCAATAAACTGAGAATTAAAAGGAGAACCGAGTTAGAAGTTGAGAGAGAAAGAAAGTCCTGAAAGAACAGAAAGAAAATTCACACAAAACTATCAAATGACAGAGGCCAGAATGGAGCTGATGCAACTATGTCATTATTTTGCAGACCTAGTTGAGAGTCTTTGTTATTTAAGGCAGGCCCAGTGTTGAAGAACTCCTTTAGTTTTTGCTTCTCTGGGAAAGGTCTTATCTATCCTTTCTTTTACAAAAAGATTTACATGGTAAAGTTTCTTGGTTGGCAGAGTTTTGTTTGTTTTTCAGTTTTTTCCCCCCAGCAATTTGAATACAGTCATATGCTACTTAACAATGTTATAGTCAATAATAGACCTTATGTATGCTTGTGGCCACATAACATTGTAATACTGTATTTTCACTAAAGGTGTTCCATATTTATATGTGTTTAGATAGAGAGATATTTACCACGGTGTTTCATTTTCCTAGTGTTCAGAGCAGTAACACGCTGTACAGGCTGGTTGTCTGGAAACTTTGTGCTGTTTCAAATAGCCTATGTGTAGTAGGGTATTCTTTACAGGTTTGTGTAAGTTCTCCCTATGATGCTTGCACAATAATGACATTGACTAGAAACACATTTTCAGAAATAATCTCTATCACTAAACCATACATTATTGAATATAATTCCTCTCCATTCTGAACTGAAAACCTACTGCTGAGAAATCTGCTAAATCTGCTCTTTTTCTTTCTGTTTTCAAAACCTTTCTTTTTAACAACGTGGTTTCATACTATCTCTGATTTTTCTCATTTGGTTTACCTTATTTAAAATATATAGAGCTTCTTGGATGTGGATGAATATTTGCTTCTCCAGATTTAGAAAATTTCTATGCTATTACTTCTTTGAAAACCTTTCTGCTTCTCTCTCTCTGTCTCTCTCCATCTCGCCCTCTTCCTTCACTACCCCTTTTATCTAATCTTTGCATAACTCTTCAATGCATAATTTAGTTTTCAGTGTGTTAAAGACACATAAGTCTTTAACTCTTTTTATTTCTTTCATTTAAATTTTTCTTCTCTGTCTCTATTAGTTCAAATGATCTTTCTTTGAGTTTACTGTTTCTTCTATTACTTGATCTAGTCTGGTCTAAAATCCTCTGTTAAAATTTTTGGCTGACTTACTGTATTCTTCAGCATCAATATTTTTGTTTAGTCATCTTTTAAATGTTTTATCTCTATTAAAATTCTCACATTGTTCTTGCCTGATGCCACTAGCTCATTGAACATGTTTCTAACATTTATTTTAAATTTTCTTCCAGGTAATCCATATGCTTCCTTTTCATTGACGTCAGTTTCTAGATCTTTATGTTGTTCTTCTGTTTGGACCATGTTCCCCTCCTCCTTCATTTTCCTTCACTGTCTTTGCTGTTACCTATTCATTATAACAAAAGCCACCATACACTCTTCAAAGACGAGGCTTATAGAGATCATCCTCACCAATCAGTCCAGGCAGTAATTTGGGTCTCTCAAAACTTCATAGTATTCAAACTTCTGTCTCTGTTCTTAATAGTCCCTGGGTTTTAGAGGATGATAGATTCTGCCAGAAATCACAGGTAGGGGAGGTAGAAACGATTTACTCAAGCAACCCCTTGAAAATGTGGACCACTGGACAAAGTTTTATTATTGATGTATGATTCATCAAGATAATGTTCGTTCAAACTTCTCTCAACCAGTCATTAAACATAGAAATTTTATCATTTCTTATTTGAATCTGGAGTTTATTCTTTGAATATATGGGTAAATTTTCAAACTAGTTTAAATCTGCGTATTTGGCAAAATTATCTGTTGCTGAATTTCCATTTTCTGTGTTAATCTCTTTTTGCATTTAAATCTAACTCTGTATTAGACATGTATCTAGAATGCGGAAAAATGTCTTAAAATTCCTTAATTTATTTAATTTAATGGGGTTTAATTTAAAGATGTGAAAACCTCCTTTGTTTATAAAACACCTGACTATTGGTCAATAGTTTTCTCTTTAATTTTTCTCTCTCCTCTCACATTATCTATAATAAGCAGGGAGAAATGAAGACACACCGTCGATAGTTTGCTTAGATATCCCATCAGCTAAACTTCTGTCACTAATTCTAACTTCATCCAGTGTAACATAACTAAGATAAATTCTGTAACAAGGTACACATAGTTTCCAGTTCTAATACCACGTTTGTGACAGAAACAAAGCAGGTGTGCTCTCTGCGAGGTGGTCATCTGAGATCTGAGACGAGGCATCACACAGGTATTTTCATGATATTTAAGGGTTTGGACAACAATAGTGATAACAATTCTGATCATCACTGGCTCTTACCGGAAAGTTTACAGGTAAAGTTAAGGCTGTTATTTCATTTTATCACCTAGTTAGAATGAAGCTCAGAGGAAAAGGTCACATCCTAGGTCACACAGTGAGGAAGAATGGAGCTGTGCTCTGCTCTCCACACTACGCACAAGATCCCAGGCAGGAGCCCAGGTTCCACCGACACGTGGCATCTGGAGGGCAGTTCTCAGGGAAGGATTCTAGGGCTCCTGCTTCCTCGGGCAGGGCGCTTCCTTCTGTCAATTGTGCACTTGCTCCTTCTGCAGGCTCTGGAGTGAGCACTTGCATTGCTATGAGTTATTCATATTCTCTCCCCTATTATGGCAAAAAAACCATATTAAATTTTCAATTTATTTTCTCTGAAGCACACTGCGTTAGCAGAAAGGAATAAATCACATTCCTTCACCTCGCCCACAGTCAAAGATTCCTGAAGACAGAGCTGATGTGATGTACTTATAGTGGATTTCTGCTTGTCAGAGGTGGCCTTGGTCTTCAAGCTTCAGCAATTCTGAGAAGCCAAGGACACCTCCATCTCCTCCTCCCTGCTCTGAAGCTCAACTGAGAACAGCTTTCTCATTGAAATGTCTTGTGTTTAAGGAATAAGAGTCACTATTTCAGGTTTGGGTGCCCAGGTGCACCCACTAGATCCAGCCCAGGACTGGAGATACTTTCCAGAACACAACATCACCTGAGACATGTCCAGTCACACTGTTTTACTTTCACAATCTCTGCTTCCTCAGAAGAAAATTAAAATTGCTGAGACTTTTCATAAACTTCCTGCCATGTCATTTCTCTCTTGCCTTGCCTGTTCATTTATGTCAGACCAGGTACCACATCTATGTAATCAGGTTAGAATCCTCGCTCCAGTAACACATGAAGAGGACCTTTGGTTGCACTTTTGGTCTTTGCTCCAAAATGTAAAGATTACAAAAGTCATCACCCTTATTCTTAAGTCAAGAGGTATCTACACAATCTGATCTTCAATACCTTTGGGAATTCATCAAAGGAATGAAATTCCAACAAAAAATTGCCCACTCCCAAAACTGGGGAGACAGGCATGTCCAGAATGGCAGTTCATACTAGCTTTACTGGAACAGAAGCTGCAGAAATATTTCTGCGGTTTCTGTTCCAGTAAAGGGAGTGTCATATATATATATATACACACACACATATATATATATATGTATATTCACACACACACTTTATTTATATATATATATATATATAGCTGTTGAGGGCACTTACATGGTAAGCACTACAGACGTCTGAAAGACAGATGTGGACTAGGGTGAAGTGACAGTTCCAGAGGGCCGTACACTCCTCAGTCTTCTGGACTTTCCCTCCAGAAACCTCCAGATTTGAAACAATACATCCAAATAGGTTTCCTTTGGGTCAGAAGTGGGGAAGTTTAATTACTGAAAAATATGCTGGGAGCCTTCTCCAAAAGTTCCTACAGGGAATAACTTTTCCAGAACCTTATCCTATGTGAAGGAAGACAAATCTCCCATTCCAGATCCCTCCCCCGTTCTTCCATGATTATATGAAGTTGTAAGAAAATAGTCCATAGACAGGTAAGACGTAAGCAATAATCTGGGTAAGATAAGCAAATAATCCAGGTAAGATGTAGCAAATCCAGGTAAATAGTCCAGGTAACATGTATCCAGGTAAGATGTAAGCAAATAGTCCAGGGACACTGAAACCACAAAAGGGAGTAAAGACGAAAGTAGAGCTTTTCCCCTGGAGACGCCTGGTCAAGGTCACAGCCACTGCAGAAACCTCACTGCAAGGCAACGCTGGGCTGAGGGGGCACTCAGGAGCCTCCAAGCACAGGTTCCAACTCCAGAGCAGGTGTACAGAAGGATGGGGAGGAGGTTTCCTCTCAGGGCCTGTGTCTTCCTTTGTCAACAACAACAACAACAAAACTAAGTGTTCAACCAGCTGCTGATGTGCCTTTAAATATTCTGTTACATCGGACCCATTCATATAACTTAAGGCAACGAGAACTATTTTTAAAGTGTGTTTCTAGGACAATAAATATCTTAATAGTGATGATATAAATGATAGGAATGGTTTTATTAATTGAATGGATACAAAATTGTGGGAGTCACTATATTCCTATGAATAAAAAAATTCAGATTTCCATGTTAGGTAATGTTGCCCACATTGTGCATTTGACAGGGCAGTGATGGATCTAAGAGTGTGGCAGGTACACAGACCCAGTGAGTCAGAAACCAATACGTAAAGATGAGGATCTATGGATATGAACTGAAAGTATGTAAACACTTCATTAAATTCTATTAAATGGAGTAGGAAATAAAACCCAGGCTTATTCAAAATATGAATTTCTTGACAATTATTTTTGGAGTAGTGAGTTCATAAAGAACTCCAAAGTTCTTTTCCATCTTTTGATTCCTATTTTCTGTGAGATGAGAAAATCAACTCTAATTATGCATTACGGGGCAAATCTGTAAACCAAGGGTGGTTCTACTGAAGATCCTGGTGGATCAGGATGCCAGGCAGGTGCTGGAGACACTGTCTCAGGAGCGCCCAGCAGATCTCAGAGGAACCTGCTGGACACTCACGTGGGACATCAGCACTCACTTTCTCAGAGTCACCAATGAGCTGTGGCTGGTGCCTGATTCGACCAGGATGGGGTCACAGCACCTGGTCAGTGTCACGAAGAGTGATGGTTCCAGAAATCATCCATGTGGTCTCCATGCTAATCAAATGTGGATTCACAGTGAGGAGCATGTCTTCTGGGTGTTTGCTTTTCAGTGAAAGGACGACTGGCCACAAAAAATTTGTAAATGGAGCAGGGCATCCATTTCTTCAAGCAGGATTAGTGCTTGGACCATCAGAATCCCACTCGTGTAAGGCTGATGCGTCATTCATCTCCTGTTTCTTATCCTGAATCAGGGTCTTGAGCTATGAAATGCTCTGACTCATGAATATATGAATAACCTGAGATCCACGGAGGTAAATATGGATATATCTCAGCCCTGAGAGCATCACCCAATAACCACATCCCTCCCCCAGAGAAGCCCCTGAGAGCACAGCTCCTCATTAGGGACCGGACCTGGAGGATCCTCTTCCTGGTGGCAGCAGCTACAGGCAAGGGGTTCCCAAGTCTCAGTGATGAGAAGGGGATTGAGTTCAGTCAAGTGGGCTTTCATCTATTCCTGTGTCCTCCCCACAGGTGCCCACTCCCAGGTGCAGCTGGTGCAGTCTGGGGCAGAGGTGAAGAAGCCTGGGTCCTCAGTGAAGGTCTCCTGGAAGGCTTCCAGATACACCTTTACCAGTTATGTTATGCACTGGGTGCGACAGAACCTTGGACAAGGGCTTGAGTGGATGGGATTTTAGTTATTTGAGAGATTTTTCACATGACTTTTATTCTGTGAGCAAATTTCAGGGATTGTAGAATGAACCAAATTAAGAAATCTGATACAGAACTTCCTCTGAATCAATCTTTGTAAACATCAATTTCTGAATCAATGTTGTAAATATTTTGGAACCCAAACACAAGTTCACATTTTAACTCTATTTTTATCTCTATTTAAAAAATGCCAAAAATCTCATTTTGTGCGTGTAATATTTTGAATTCCCACCATCAATGCATAATATTTCTTGTTTTTCCACATTCATATTTCCATTTATCATCATGAGAATAGTGAGTTTTAGCCATGCTAATAGGTGAGTAATGTTATCTAGTATTTATTTAAATGCACACTTCCCTCATAAAAAATTCATATTTAACAATTTTTGTATAATTTTTGTTGAGATGCCTCACCTGATATTTGGTTCATTTTTAACTGCATTGTTTTGTTTTGATTAGTTGTAAGTTTACTTGCATATTGACTATAAAAGTCATTTAACAAATTAAAAGAATTGATTTAACAAATATGTGACTTGGAAGTATTTTCTCCAAGTGTGTGGTTGCCTTTTTCTCCCTTATCAGGGGGTATTGCAGAAAAATGTGTGTGTCTGTGTGTGTGTTTGCACAAATGTAGACAAAAACATAAAAGAAAACTAATTCGTATGTCATGTATTTGGCATTATATGTGGAGTCTCATTATAAAATACAGTATTAGTGATTTTTTCCCCATGTCTCTAATCTCAGGCCACAGTCAACTCATGAGTGTTTAACCTTCACCTATTGATTGGAGGACTATCCTCCTGAGATATTTGGAAGGCTTCTGTAAGGAGATGTGTTCTTCTTCCCATTGTTTCTTTATTTAATCATCTAATAATATCCGTATTGGCTTATGGATGTCTATTTCATACTCTGAAACAGATCCATACTGCATTATTCATTTTATTGTTCAAATCGCCACAGCTTTATTAGGTGCTGGGAGCTGATTTAGTTTGGATCCTACATCCTTACAGCACACTTCATCCTTCTGTTTTTGAACACTTTGTTGCTTCCTGGTATTACAATAAATTCTAAGCCCGTTTTCTATATTACCTTTTTCATACATAGAATTAGCCATTTTAATAAAGATTCCTTGTTTCTGGCTTTAAAGAATAATATTAAAATAAAATATTGTGATACTGGGTATGTGTGTTGTTAACGTCGTATAAGTACTTCTGGGACCTCTCAACCAATTGGCCTAGTAAATGTGCATGTTTATATGAACCCATGATTACAGACACTTCAAAACTGTTTATGTATCTAATCTTCTGTAACTTGATTACATTAAAAATGAGAAGACTCTGGACTCTCCATCCAGCTATGCTACCATAAGGACCATTCCAACCTTCCTTCCTCGAGTGTTCATAACCACCCACTGCAAAGTGAGGAATCCCCAATCCCATCATATGTCATTTTATTACTTATTTCAGGACACATGCAGAATGGCATCAGAAATGTAAAGTTATACCCTTGTAGGAAACATGTTTATCTACTAGAATAGAGTGCTGATGTGCGGTTTGTTTACAATTAAAACTTATAGAACCTCCTTATTTTCAAAGTTACTTAGATCAGCAACTTCATTTTCCACTTTCTTCTGTGAAGTCATTTCAATTACACGGTATAGTTTCATCAGTCTGAAATTCTGTTACACCGAAAACTATAGTCAAATAAGTAGGATATTCCAGGAATTTAGAGGGTGGGTGTAAAATAAGTAAACAGGTTCTGTTTAAGAAGAATAAGAATATTCTAGTGATATGCAATGGTTGAGACATGACACAATTAATTTGTCTAAGCTCATAATTTTGTGATGGAAAATGTAAACCTAAATATATACAATTGAAATATATTTAGCAATTCATTAACCCCTGGATTAAATACATACTTTATAAAATTATCTAATAATGTATTTGAGAGTGTGGGAATGTTATGAGATGCATGCAAGAAAGAATGAAGTAATTTTCCTGACTTGCATATACAATGTTTCCATTCAACGAAGACCTTTAATTTAAAAAATCAATTTTCTATGCGACTCAGGTTTTTTGCTTCCTGACAAGCAAACAACCCAGAGCATTCTTCTCTTTCCTTGGTTGAGAAAAGTTTTCCCCAAACTTCAGCTCAGTTCAGGCATGCACTGTCCCTGAATGGGCATGTACCCTCAGATGGGTACACACACCTGTCAACATGTGGACTCTACTGTCAGACAAACACACCTTTACTCATGTGGCTTCTTCCCTCAGACAAACTCACATGTCCCCACATGGACTCTTTCCTCAGACCACCACATATGTCCTTACATTTACTCTTTCCTCAGAAAACAGACATTTCCTCATATGGAGTCTTGTCTCAAACAAGCAGACATGTCTCCATGAGAACTCTTCACTCAGACAAGTACACACATTTCCACATTGACTGCTTCCTGACACAAGCACATATATCCAATGTTGAATAATTTTGTGGCAAACTGATCTCAAGAGAATGACAATTATAAAACTCCTTCCTGACAAGCTGTAGATATGTATTTTTTTTCATTTCAACTTAACTTTGCCTCATTGTCAGGAACACTGGTTTCTAGCTCTAAATGTACTGATTACAGACAGATGTCTGTTTTCTCTGAAAATGTATTTCTTATGTTCTTACTTGTCTTTTTTGTCTATAATGTTTGCTGCTATGAAGATACCTGAACAGTGTCCACATTAGAGACTGAGAAAGAGTGATGGGCAGATTAACCCTGTGCATCCAGACCCAAGAATCCTTTGACCCTGCCCTCTCTGAAATGGAGACACAGAGGATGGATGAGCGATGCTGAGCGGTGCACCCATGACCACAAAAAGAAATACATGGAAATGTGTCCCTTCCCCTCCTTATGAAAGACAGCTCATCCCCTGTTCCTTCAGGCCCTAGTGAGGAGCCACCCCATGTCTGTGCCCTTCCTCAGTGTCCTCACCATGGGGTCTGCACTGATCTGGGCTTCCCTTCTCATCACCCTCAATATTAGTGTCCCTTGTGAATCAGGTCCAGCTGTGGCTGCTCCACATGGGGCTGTTCTCAGTCTGTTCCCTCTGTGTTTGCAGAAGATCTGTGTGAAGTTCACTGGTGGAGTCTGAGGTGGAAAAATTGTACAGCCCAGCAGTTCTCTGAGTCTCTCCTGCACAGCCTCTGGATTCACCTTCCCTGATTGCAGCATCAGCTTGGTCCAGCAGGCTCCACGACCGGGGCTGGTGTGGGCAGCAACAGGGAGAAATTCAAGAGGAAGTTTTTACGTGCACTCTTACACGCATGGTCTGACATCTTTACTTCTTTTATCACGTTTGTTTTGTACATCACAAAGAATGGTGCATTCTTCATCTATTACACTTTTGGTGAGTCTTTTTTGGTGTCTTTTTAAAAACTTGTAACTTTATCCTATGTAATCCTGTTAAGTCCTAAAAGTGTTTTTTCTGATGTCTACTTTGTGTGAAATTTACACAGCTAGTATAGCTTTCTCTTGGTTCGTATTTTCATAATCCATGCTTTCCCATCTTTTTCTATTTGTGAATATGTAGGATAACTTTCTTGTACATAGCTAATAGTTGGGTATTTCTTTTTTAAAACAACTATAATGAATTCTATTTTTTAAACTATTATTTGTTTCTGTCATGCTTTGTTTAAATTAGCATTTTATAATGATGTTTATTTCTCTATTAACAGATTATACAATTCACGTTTTATAAATATAGTATTGGTTACCATAAGGTTTACAATAAGAACTGTATGTAATTGGATTCTAATGCACACTGTGATGGCTTTGATATGAAGTACAGAGATAGTGTAACTGTGTGCTTTGAATTCCTCCTTCTCACCACTCTTTCTGGTTTATTCTCAGTTTGCACTTAAGAATGTTATAAAATATAATATGTAATCTTTTACTGATCTATGCAGTTATATATTATAGCAATTACAAAGATAAAAACTGCACTTCATCTTGATTTTCCCATTTTTCACAGTCTTAATTTCTTGGTATAGATCTATGTTTTGAACTCATAGCACATGGCTACTAGCAGAGAAACTTTGTAAAATTTTGCCCTGAAACATGAATGTGCTGACAAATTGTCTCAAGATCTTTTTTTATGACATAATTTTATTTGCCTTTCACTTTTAATGAAATTGTAATGCATGTAGAATTCCAGTTTGCATTTCCCTTGTAATTATTTTCCTGTATTTATTATTTTCTTCCTGGAGATGATCACACATTACATTCTGCTGGGCTTTTAATAACCACATTTCTGGGCATCTAGTCAGGGCTGGGTTTCATGTGTGTTGTTGCCATGGCTATCAGAGTTGAAGTCAGCTTCTTCTGTTCACAAAAACTTCAGGTTCCTCCAGTGATACCTGCATTTGGTCCGTTTGACTTTGGGTCTTCACATTTTATTCTCCCCAGAGACAGCCTGTGTCTTTCAGCTGTGGCAGGTGCATCCCACTGACATTTGTACTTGGTGATTGTTTGTGGGGGAAGGGGCTCGGACACAGCGGGACATTCTCCAACCTTCTGACCGAACCTCCTTCTTAGCTACAGGTGGTGAAACTGGCTCTGAAGCATGGTCTTACAAGCGTTCCTGCTCCTTCCCTTCGCCAAGTGTCAGAGTGTCTCTTCCCAGCCACAGTGGTTTTTCATCAGTGTCCTCAGCTTCTGACCCACTGTCCTTACCCCACAGATTCAGGATTTCATTCCTCAGGAAAGAGATGGGAAGTGTGTCCTGGTAGAGTTTCCTTGGTGTCCTCTGTTTCCTTATGTTCTAGTTGATTCTACCAGTGCCCACAGGACACAAGATTTAATAAATGTCTCCCACATGTAGTGAATGGGGATTCAGCATTGAAAGGAGCTGCTGTTCTTCCTCCTCAGTCAATACCACAGGACAGCAGGTGGGTGACTTGTCTGGGGATTTCCCCAATTTTGTAAGAAAAGCCTGCTAGTCTAGGAGTTTCACACTCTCATACCATTAGTACACACGTCCTCAAGCAACTGACCAAACATTTCCAGGTTAGCTTTTTCCTATCTTCAATACCATGCAATGAGTGGGACCTGCCCCACTCATTGCATGGTATTAGACCTACTCTAATAGATGGACCCCAGGTCTCTCTGCAGGCCCCTATTTTCTCAGATTTCAGGTTTTTTTTTTTTTCTCTGTGACATTAACTCAGATATGTTGAAGGATTTATTCTTTTGTAGTCATTAAAGTTTTTTGTTAATGAGGTTAGAATAAGATCATCATTTTCTCATTTTTTTCTATTCTCATGCTTAGTATCTGCTTTCTAAATAAAATTCAGAAACTAAGACAACAAATCAAATATTCCTTATTTGGTGCATTGTTGAACAATTTGAGAAGTTTTCGTGTACTGAAATACAATGAACCATTGAAATCAAGGCACGGCTCATTCACACAAGACCATGGGGACAGTATCAAATAATTGTGCTGAGTGAAGGAAGCTAAAGAATTCACAGGAAACTTCATGTTACTTCATTTGTATAAAGTGTAGAAGATGAAACTATTCAAAATTAACATGGAGAAGATCTAAATTTTTCTGAAAATAGGGTGGTGAGTGTAACAAAGTGGTGAAATAAAGTTACAAAGAAGTGAGACAAAAAAATTAGAGGTTAATTTAATTGCTAAAACATGATTGAAGTGCTGATTCAACAACCGCACACATATATTAACATTTTCCAAATTCCACACTATCAATTTGATTTCACTATTGACTGAGTTTTTGAATAAAGCAGTAGCAAAAATGAATATATTGGCTGAGAAAGAGCAAGAAAGAGATGAATATGGACACATGAATAATCACAGACTACTGAAAATACACACATCTGAACACTGTATATTTCAGGTAAACACTAGAAAAGGTAAAATTACGTAAAGGTGTTATGACAGGTGGGACATCCTGAAAACCCCTCTAGGCATGTCCCACACTGGCCTGGAGTTGTCTCAGGGGAGCAGCCTCCTGCAGTGTTTGGAGGCACAGACACAGATAACAGGGCTAACTCTGGCCAGATGTGTGATATTGGACACATTGCACAACTGCTCTGTTCTGTAATTTATCTTCTCTAAAAATGTAACATTGACACTTGCATTAAATACATTCTGCAATACGTAAAAATTAAATAAGCTGATGTCTGCTAAATGGTTATCAAGACACAATCACAAAATCTGAAGCTATATTTTCCAGGGAGACAGGATTACCTTCAGTGTTTTCCAGGACACTCTCATCTGCTCTGGGCACTGCCTTCTCTGCAGCTGTCCCACCACAAAGCTTGCTATATAGCAGGAGACATGCCAATAGGGCCCTCCCTCTGCTGATAAAAAGCAGGCTAGCTGTGACCATGCAGCTCTGGGATCGGAGCCCAGCCCCAGAATTCCCAGGTGTTTTCACTCGGTGATCAGCATCGATCACAGAGAACGCACCATGGAGTTTATGCTGAGCTGGGTTTTCCTTGTTGATATTTTAAAAGGTGATCTATAGAGAACTAGAGATGTGTGAGTGTAAGTGGACATGAGTGAGAAAAACAGTAGATACGTGTGGCAGTTTCTGACCAGGGTGTCTCTGTGTTTGCAGGTGACTAGTGTGAGGTGCAGCTGGTGGAGTCTGTGGAGGCTTGGCAAAACCTGAGGGGTCCCTGAGGCTCTCCTATGCAGCCTCTGCAGGATTCACCTTCAGTAGCTACTATATGAAATGTGTCCGCTAGGCTCCAGGGAATAGGCTGGAGTGGGTTAGACAAGTTAATCCTAATGGGGGTAACACATACCTCATAGACTCCAGGAAGAGCGGATTCACCATCCCCAGAGATAACGCCAAGAACACACTTCATCTGCAAATGAACAGGCTGAAAACCGAGAACATAGCCGTGTATTACTGTACACAGTGAGGGGAGGTCAGTGTGAGCCCAGACACAAACCTCCCTGCAGGGCCATGCGGGTTTCCTTTCTCATCTGCAGGAAGCAGGCTACTTTTTGCAGGACAGGACTCTGGAGTCTTATTAGGTTGTGATATTTTACTATGTTTATTTATCATGAACTTTTTATTGGGAATTGTGTTTTATTAATTTTTAATTTATATATAGGGGCATTTAAAAAAAATACATACCTTCAAGAAATAATTCTTCCTAATAATTTGCACTTGTTCTTTTAGAGTTTTGTTAACACATGTTGATATTAGCTACTACATAGCTATAGAGACATTAATTTACATCTATAGACATGTGTAAATACACAAACTTATGCATACATGTGTAGTCTTTTATATTTAATATTATAGTAAAATTATAAAAATATATAATTATAAAATATGTCCTAAAGAATGAAACATATAAATTATAGCAATCCACAATTTCTTTCAATCATTGCCTATAGTTTACATAAATTGATGTCTATTTGTAACCTTAAACAAAGTGTATTGGTCATTTTCAAACAGCCAAGAACAAATTTCAAATGTCCTTGTGACACACACAAAAATAAAAATTTGAGGATTTAAGGTGATATACATGTCAATGAGTTCGAATCAATTATTCCATATTGCATTCATAAATCATCACATAACTTTATTCACTATAAATATATACAACCAGAGTTTTTCAATTTTCAATGAAATTTTAATTATACATTTTTTATCCGTTCTAGGTCATGAATGTTTTTCTCCCTGTCACGATGTGATTAGATTGTCCTTAGAAACTCATTTACCCTCCTGCCTCCTGAAGGCTTCAGGAAGCAGCACCTAGATGGGCAGAAGCCGGCAAACGTGTGTGTCCACAGGACCGGGAGCCTCTCCCTCCTTGGAGTAGGTCTCCTCCTCAGGATTACAGGGCTCTTCAGTTTTCTCAACATGCTGTTGTTGTACCAAATAAACACAAAACACTACATTTTCTTAGCTTTAGTTTAAGTTTTCCAAAACAGCATAAAAGTAATAATTTTAACAATAAACATATTACAACTTACTATACATGAGACCTTCCTGTGCTTCAAGATTTCTTCTCAGGACTTTGTATTACGTATTTTCAGTCGTTTTTTTTCTGAGATAGAATCCTGTCGTTCCTTATTATAGATTATTCTTTTAGTTTATCTCTTAGAATGATTCTTTCCAGAGCCCCCGCCCAGCCCACTTGGCTGAATGGAGTGGTACCAGGGCTGAGCCAAGCGGGCAGGGGCAGGCACATGTGCTGCGCAGGGAGCGGATGCACAGCGGGCGGAGAGCGAGCACCAGAGGCCGGGTCGGAGCGGCTGCCTGAGTAGCGCCGGAGATGGGAGAACAGCCTATCCTCACCCCGGAGCGCGGGTCTTCCAGACTGACCCCAACACCAAGAAGAACTGGATGCCTGCGAGCCACAGGCGGTCACCGTTTCCTGCTTCTGTGATGTCACAAGGAACAGTTATGGGATGGTCAGTGTGGACGGAGCCAAGGTGACCATAAACAGCACAGTCACACGGAATCTGACCTTCACGAACACGTCACACACGTCTGGGCAGTGGGCCCACAGCAGAGCCAGCACAGTGTTTGGTTTGGGGTTTTCCTCTGAGCAGCAGCTGACAAAGTTTGCAGAGAAATTCCAGGAGGTGGAAGAAGCGGCCAAGA
>NW_012101405.1:12715-15057 GCF_000951045.1 Mandrillus leucophaeus | reverse complement strand
GCGTGTGTGTGAGACCAGATGGCGCAAGGACGTTCCCTGTGTGCGTTGCTTCTGTAAATGCAGGTGCAGTTTGTCGTGTCTCCAAACCAGTTGTGCCGTCCACTCACTCCTTTCCAGAATAGAAATCTCCTCTCACTTCTCTGGCCTTGTGAGGGTGTGGACAACTGGAAGATTCTGACTCGGGAATCCAGAACCAGGTCTACCTTCAACATTTCCATAGTCAGGGCAGGGATGTTTATATCTTTCATAAGGGTTGTTGGAACCATATGGACTGAAAAAAAGCATTTTCTCATCCAAATACTGATATTCTTTACCCCAGGCCATCGGGCCCCTTTTATCCAATAGCATTCAGAGTATCTGAAGGTCCATCAGGTGCCAGCCTTGGGGCGCACAGAGAGAACAACATTCCTCTCCAACAACATCGGGAAGCTTTAAAAGAACTGTTTAGTGGGGACTTACAGAGAGATGGAAAACAGGCTTCTGGTGGGTGCATATTCTATCCTGGGAATCACCTGCATCTCCGATACTGCCCCTAGCCCCCCAGTTTGTACGGTTGCGACGGTGTTGCATTACTTGGTTTTAATTTCTAAGCAGATGATTGTGGGTGTGGGAACAGCACACAGTGAGGGTGCCTAGCACAATGCCTGGCACAAAGTAGGTGCTTAATAAATATTCGTTAAATTAAAAAAAAGAGGGAGGCTGAGGCAGGAGAATTGCTTGAACCTGGGAGGCGGGGGTTGTGGTGAGCCGAGACGGCGCCACTTCGCTCCAGCCTGGCGACAGAGCAAGACTCCGTTTCAAAATAAATAAATAAATAAATAAAATAAATATTTTTTCCAAAGCCCCACTCAAAACCATGGTATTGTTAGAGGTGTAATGGTTGGACCAACATTGAAAATACATTCCGTTTAGTTCATTTGTATGCAAGTATCCGTTCTCTCTTTAAAAATTGTTCTCAGTTGTAATGTTACACAAAATATTGGTAATTTATACTAATGACAGGTTAAATATTGTATAGTTTAGTGACATTTGATTGGAAAAAACTACATGTTCCACATGTCTTGACAATTTTTTCCTTCTCTATGAAATATTTGCTCATTAATTATTAAGTTTCAGATGTTACAGTTATCTTTTTGATTTCTGGGATTTAATTTTAGTTGGTATACTTGAATGCATTTTATTAATTCCTATAATAATGTTGATATTTCATATAGGATTTTAATATTAATTTTACTATTTACTGAATTGTAAACTTCTACATTTTAAAAATATTTTTAAATATACTTTAAGTTCTAGGGCACATGTGCACAATGTGCAGGTTTGTCACATATGTATACAGGTGCCATGTTGGTGTGCTGCACCCATTAACTCATCATTTACATTAGGTATATCTCCTAATGCTATCCCTCCCCTCTCCACCCATCCCACAACAGGCCCTGGTGTGTGATGTACCCCTTCCTGTGTCCAAGTATTCTCATTGTTCAGTTCCCACCTATGAGTGAGAACATGTGGTGTTTGGTTTTCTGTTCTTGCAATAGTTTACTGAGAATGATGGTTTCCAGCTGCATCCATGTCCCTACAAAGGACATGAACTCATCCTTTTATATGGCTGCATAGTATTCCATGGTGTATATGTGCCACATTTTCTTAATCCAGTCTGTCACTGATGGACATTCGGGTTGGTTCCAAGTCTTTGCTATTGTGAATAGTGCCACAATAAACTTAAGTGTGCATGTGTCTTTATAGCAGCATGATTTATAATCCTTTGAGTATATACCCAGTAATGGGATGGCTGGGTCAAATGGTATTTCTAGTTCTAGATCTTTGAGGAATCACCACACTGTCTTCCACAATGGTTGAACTAGTTTACAGTCCCACCAACAGTGTAAAAGTGTTCCTGTTTCTCCACATCCTCTCCAGCACCTGTTTCCTGACTATTTAATGATCACCATTCTAACTGGTGTGAGATGGTATCTCATTGTGGTTTTGATTTGCATTTCTCTGATGGCCAATGATGATGAGCACTTTTTCATGTGTCTGTTGGCTGCATAAATGTCTTCTTTTGAGAAGTGTCTGTTCATATCGTTTGCCCCCTTTTTGATGGGGTTGTTTTTTTCTTGTAAATTTGTTTGCATTCTTTGTAGGTTCTGGATATTAGTCCTTTGTCAGATGAGTAGGTTGCAGAAATTTTCTCCCATTCTGTAGATTGCCTGTTCACTCTGATGGTAGTTTCTTTTGCTGTGCAGAAGCTCTTTAGTTTAATTAGATACCACTTGTCAATTTTGGCTCTTGTTGCCATTGCTTTTGGTGTTTTAGACATGAAGTCCTTGTCCATGCCTATG
>NW_012101405.1:10801-11400 GCF_000951045.1 Mandrillus leucophaeus | reverse complement strand
TTCTTGCAACACTTTACAGATACCATCAATTTTCCTCTTGCTTGTAAGGGTTAACCAGAAGAATGCTGTCGTCATTTTTCTATTCTTTTGGAAGGCGTGCCCCGTCTGCTCACCTCCACTTGCCTTTCTATGTATTTCTAATTGCTTTTGGTTTTCAGTAGTTTTAATAAGATTTACCTAAACGTGTGTGTGTGTCAGTGGGAGGGGGTGTTATTCTGCTGTGCTGTATTCTCTGAGATCCATGGATTCATGGTTGACTCGTCTCCATTTTTGGAAACAGAATTAGAAAAAAAGTCTGTGTGTGCCCAAAAACAAGCCTCCCTGAAGTGGGCACAGGACCACCTGGGGGCGCTCAGGATCCACTGAGCACAAGAGCCAGCCTCAGGGCAGGTGCAGATGGGGGTTAAGGCCTGGTTTCCTGTCAGCCCTGTGGCTTCCTCTCCATAAAACAGTTTCCTCTGGGGCACTTCTCTGGATTCCTCATCCTGTTCTTCCTGTGAAGTCTCTGAAGAGGAAACATTTGTCAGAAAAAGAGAAAAACTTTCTCACATGCACCAAAGGCAGAGTCACCTACAGTCACTGACTCCTGTTTCTCAATG
>NW_012101405.1:1773-5976 GCF_000951045.1 Mandrillus leucophaeus | reverse complement strand
GCATTGGTCTATATCTCTGCTTTGGTACCAGTACCATGCTGTTTTGGTTACTGTAGCCTTGTAGTATAGTTTGAAGTCAAGTAGCGTGATGCCTCCAGCTTTGTTCTTTTGGCTTAGGACTGTCTTGGCAATGCGGGCTCTTTTTTGGTTCCCTATGAACTTTAAAGTTGTTTTTTCCAATTCTGTGAAGAAAATCATTGGTAGCTTAATGGGGATGGCATTGAATCTATAAATTACCTTGGGCAGTATGACCATTTTCACGATATTGATTTTATTTATATAAGAAAAAATTTACACATATGAAAAATGCATAGATCTGAAATGTATCACTAAAGGGTTTCTGTCAAAAGTGGCTACTCTTGTCCCCAACACCTAAGGTGGCCTGAAGAGCAAGTCCTTCCCCCTGCAACATGCAACATGCATGACTGAAATTAAGTAAAAAATACAGATAATACCAATGCTGGTGAGCATACGAAGTTCCTAGAATCTACAGCATTGCTAACGGGAATGCAAATGAAACAGCAACTCAGGACAATAATTTTTAGTTTTTGCTAAAACCAAAATATACCCTTAACACATCACCTAAATATGCCACTCCTGAATTTTGCGTCAGAGAAATACAATCTTATATGCACCCAAACTTCTAATATTCAAGATATTGTGTGTGTGTGTGTGTGTGTGTGTGTGCTTTAGAAGCTAAAAATAACATGAATGTCTCAAAATTGGAATGGGTAAAGAAAGTAGGAAGTATCAATTGATCGAACACTATCAGAAATAATTTTAAAAAATGACTGATACGGAAATCATTACAGTTGAACTCCAGGCATTATGCTAAGTGAGAGATGTCAGTCTCAAAGATCAAAGGGACACAGCTGTAAGCAGCACTGTCAACCCCAGGTGTCAGTGGTTTGGGCTGGGCTCTCTCTGTCTCTTTCCTGACCAGGTCCAGATGTTGAGCTACGCCACTTGCAGATGGAAAATTCTACATTTTCAACCATGCACTGAGGTTTGAATTGCTTCACAGACTGAACCGAACTAACATGGGCTCCTTTGAAGAGTGTCCAGCATTTTTCTAACCACAAGAGAATGTTCCCCAGCTCTCCCCGTCCTTGGTTCTCTCCTGCAAGCCAGCAGCCCTGCAGTTTAGCCTGCATCTCCCGTACATGAACCCATCTCCTTCCAAGGGCCTTTCACCACACCCTCCACTGTTTCTTAGAGCACTGGCATGATTTGAACTTTTCTACATTCTGTTATAAATGAAGTTAGGATGTTTATAACTAAATTAAGGATCATATTTTATGACTGAATTCCAGTGCCTCCTCTCTCCTGAGACAGAGCTCCTAAACAAGGTTCTGCAGGTGGAGACGAAGATGAACATTTTTCTTCCTCAGCCTGGGAGCTGAGCGCTCAGGGGAAGCTTGCGCAGAAGCTTAGAGCCTTTCCAAACCCTGTAATATTTCAAAATAATTTTCACTCCTTTCATGAGGGCCTGGATTCACTGAACCCCTCATGCTGTCAAGGAGAAATGGAACTGTTTTTTTCTTCACTTTTTCGAGAACATCAATGGGTTATAAAATAATGTGTTGACTTTTCTTGCAACACTTTACAGATACCATCAATTTTCCTCTTGCTTGTAAGGGTTAACCAGAAGAATGCTGTTGTCATTTTTCTATTCTTTTGGAAGGCGTGCCCCGTCTGCTCACCTCCACTTGCCTTTCTATGTATTTCTAATTGCTTTTGGTTTTCAGTAGTTTTAATAAGATTTACCTAAACGTGTGTGTGTGTCAGTGGGAGGGTGTGTTATTCTGCTGTGCTGTATTCTCTGAGATCCATGGATTCATGGTTGACTCGTCTCCATTTTTGGAAACAGAATTAGAAAAAAAGTCTGTGTGTGCCCAAAAACAAGCCTCCCTGAAGTGGGCACAGGACCACCTGGGGGTGCTCAGGATCCACTGAGCACAAGAGCCAGCCTCAGGGCAGGTGCAGATGGGGGTTAAAGCCTGGTTTCCTGTCAGCACTGTGGCTTCCTCTCCATAAAACAGTTTCCTCTGGGGCACTTCTCTGGATTGCTCATCCTGTCCTTCCTGTGAAGTTTCTGAAGAGGAAACATTTGTCAGAAAAAGAGAAAAACTTTCTCACATGCACCAAAGGCAGAGTCACCTACAGTCACTGACTCCTGTTTCTCAATGTCATAAGTTCTCAATGCTTCTGATGTTAATCAGCTAAATCTAGAAAAGGTGCAGTGTTTAACTCAACATGGCAGTCCAGCTCAATGTAACTCCAATGGCCAGCGAGCAGCAGGCAGGATACAGTGCATGCCGGGCATTCGGGCAGAGGGAGTTCACATCCAGTGCAAGAGAAGAAAGGCCCGTGGTGGTCACTGTCAGGACTCCAAGCCCACAGCTCCCATTATAGGTGTCCCCGGGCAAAGGAAGAGAGACCCCACCAATGTTTATTGAGGATATTGAGTCCGACGGCTCCACACTCACATCCCAAATAAATATGAAAAGATTTACCAACTCTATTATTGAGGTGTCTGCTGAGAGCAGCACAGGCCTCTCAAAAAATTCCAAACTGGCTCAATAGGGCAGGAAAGGAGTCTGGCTCAGGGCTAATGATTTGATGGTGGTGTCAGGGTGGGAGTTTCTACTCAGGAGAAGTAGCTTGTGTTATTTGAACCTCACACTGGCATCAGATGAAGGAACTTCCATGATTTCTTACTAGATTTCCCATGTGTGGGGGGAAAGGTGGAGGAAAAATAAACCTTAATTCATCAGCAGTGAGGCACCAAAAACAGGACCTGACACTTTATTCTCCTTAGCAGCTTAAGAAAATGAGTGAAAAAAGAGATGAGGGTCCACTATATGTGAAAAGCAAACAGGTCTAAAGAAAATAAAAAGTTTTATTACTATAAGCACATAATAAAAAAAAAAGAGAAGAAAAAATTAGATATGCAGGGGTGCTGAATCAATGTCCTAGGGTGGGGCGGGGGAGCTTTTCATTATCCACAGTCAACAGTTTGTTCTGAAGTTCTCAGGTCAGCTTCCTGCTTCAAGATATGACAGGCCCCTATAGGATATACGAAAATGCTCAGTTTGTCATCCTTTACTAAAGTAGCCTTATAATTAGACGAAGTTCTGAATGTAATCTTCAGTTGTTTTAAATTAAAAAAAAACACACAATCAACAAATTAGGAAAGTGAGAGTTTATTTTTTGTCAAGTGTTACAGCCATCCCATATGCTGGAAAGCATAGCTCTTTTTAAAGATGAGAGAAAGGCACTCCCAAGGTAAAGGGGTTTGGCAGAAGCTTTCTGCTGAATGGTTTGGCTAAACTGATAAATCAACAGGATACAGGAGGGGCTAAGGATGTTCATGGAAGTGGTCCTAGCACATGCGTACTGAACAAACATGCATGTGACATGTGACCCCTGTTCACTTACCAGCGAAGATTTAGCATTTAAATTCATTACAGTCAGGCCATATGTGTCAAAAGCAGAAGCAGAGACACAAAGGCACTCAGTGTGCAGCCTGTGTAAATTGCCAGAGCCATGCCTTGGTCAGTGATCTCTGATCAGGAGATAGTTCCTGATATGAGTCTAGTGTTCCATCAAAGCTGGGGTTATGGGTTGAGGAACAGGAGGTAAGTTCATCAGGGGATAGTCTGCAATTGTCTTCATAGTGTTTGTCTCAGTGCCAGTGCTTACTGAGCCACTAGAGAAAAAGAATACCCTATTGGAAGTTAAAACATAGTTTATCTTTTAAGAGCAGGAGTGAATGGCAAAACCCTTGCCTGACACACCCTTAGGTCTTGTTTATAATTTGACATCTTATTGTCACAGAGAGTCTGTTCTGTCAGTTTTCTGATCTCTATTTTAACATAGTGCTGGTCATTGTTGTGTCTAAACTGCAAAAAGGAGTGGGTATAATGAGGCGTGTCTGATCTCTTGTTTTGTCATGGTTGGAAACCTGGCTTTTAGGTTTTTGGAGTCCCCAAGGCCAACAGATGGACTATATAGTCAGTTTGGGATCTTAGGATTGTATTTTTCATTTACAGTTTATAAATATGAACCCAAATCATGACATTCTGCAATTTCCCTGCTGTGTTGTGGTTAAAAGTATCTGCTCAGATTCCTTCGAACGTGGTTAAAGAGCAATATTATACCCTGATGTTTCTTCCAATAGATACAATTTCCTGGTTTGTC
>NW_012101405.1:0-234 GCF_000951045.1 Mandrillus leucophaeus | reverse complement strand
AGGGGGCACTCAGGAAACCATGGGGAGCTCAGGACACCAGGGGGCACTCTGCACACGAGTGGGTACTCAGGACATGAGAAGGTGCCCAGGACAACGAGGAGCGCTAAGAACCACCGGGGGGCGCTCAGAACCACCAGGAGGCACCCATAGCACAACGGGTTACTCAGAATTCAAGGTGGTGCTCAGGAAACCTGAGGGTGCTCAGGACAGCAGAGGGTGCTCAGAACACCGGGG
>NW_012101404.1:165948-166356 GCF_000951045.1 Mandrillus leucophaeus | reverse complement strand
GGGCTGGGGAATGGGGCTGGGGACAGCGCCAGGGCCACCCCGACGCCAGCACCCCGGCAGACCCAGGGGCCGCCTGTGGAGAGACATTGGATAGGTGCATTAAGTGACCAGAAAAGTCACCGGCTGGCTCTGTTGATGAGCAGAAAGCTTTCAGAGAAGTGTATGCTCACGCAGTGCTCGGACGGCATTCGCGTAGTTTGACACTTGTCTGCTTGGGCAGATAGATGCTCACGCACGTAAGCTTGTTTTGCAGTTATGCAGGACTGTACTGTGGCTAAGCACACAGACTCTGGGCTCGCATTCCAACTGCCCTGCTATTTCCAGCTGTGTGACCATGGGGAAGTTACTTGCCTGTGCTCAGTGTCCTCTGTAAAGTCAAGATAGCAGTATCTGCCTCATGGAGTCCTT
>NW_012101404.1:163413-164602 GCF_000951045.1 Mandrillus leucophaeus | reverse complement strand
CTCGGGAGGCTGAGGCAGGAGAATGGCGTAAACCCGGGAGACGGAGCTTGCAGTGAGCTGAGATCCGGCCACTGCACTCCAGCCTGGGCGACAGAGCGAGACTCCATCTCAAAAAAATAAAAATAAAAAAAAATAAAATAAAATTTTATTAATGTCACAGAATACAAGATTAATAGACAAGGTTAAATACATCTTTTATATAACAGTAATCAACATACTGAAAATTAAAAACCACATTTAATAATAATATCATAAAAATCATTTAGGTATGTGGGCGGCAAGCCACCCAGGTGCTGAGGCAAGAGATGGAGGGCACGAGATGTTCCAGTATAATAAAATATATAAAATAACAAGAGTTATTCTAGACATGGATTATAGATATGATGATATAGGAATATTATTAATCATTAGTTTGTAGCATTACTCTTTATTCCAATATTATAATAGTCCTTGCTCTACAATTATAACCTAGGAAAAACCAGGCTATACAGAGATAGGAGCTGAAGGGACAAGGTGAGAAGTGACCAGAAGAGAGTGTGAGCCCTCTGTCATGCCCGGACAGGGCCACTAGACGGCTCCTTGGTCTAGCGGTAATGCCAGCATCTGGGAAGACGCCCGTTACCAAGTGGACCGTGATCTACCTGTGGCATCAGTGCCAAGGAAAAACACCTGCTACTTAGCAGACTGGGAAAGGGAGTCTCTCTTTCCCTGGGAGAGTTTAGAGAAGACTCTGCTCCACCACCTCTTGTGGAAGGCCTGACATCAGTCAGGCCTGCCTGCGGTTATCTGGAGGCCTAACCATCTCCCTGTGATGCTGTGCTTCAGCGGTCACCCTCCTGTTTCACTTTCATGTTCCACTCTGTACACCTGGCTCCGCCCTGTAGATAGCAGTAGCAAAATTAGTGAAAGTATTAAAGTATTTGACCTTTCTGAAAATAGCATAGAAGAAATAATGACGTCAGCTGTTCTCTCTCTCTCCGCCTTGGCTACCTAACAGGGAAGGGCCCCCTATCCGGTGGACATGTGACTCACGTGACCTTATCAGTCATTGGAGATGACTCACACTCTTTATCCTGATCCTTTTGCTTTGTATCCAATAAATAACAGCACAGCCAGGCATTCGGGGCCATTACCGGTCTCTGCGTATTGGTGGTAGTGGTCCCCCAGGCCCAGCTCTCTTCTTTTATCT
>NW_012101404.1:159243-161198 GCF_000951045.1 Mandrillus leucophaeus | reverse complement strand
GTTCAAGCAATTCTCCTGCCTCAGCCTCCTGAGTAGCTGGGATTACAGGCACCTGCCACCATACCCAACTAACTTTTGTATTTTTAGTAGAGACAGGGTTTCACCATATTGGCCAGGATGGTATTGATCTCCTGACCTTGTGATCCTCCCACCTTGGCCTCCCAAAGTGCTAGGATTACAGGCATGAGCCACTGTACCTGGCCTATTTTATATTTTTATTTCATACTATTTCATGTCAAGTACCTAGGATATAAACTTTTGTAAACTAGTATAAAATTTTTTTTAAAAACTGTCTTTTGCTTGAGCTCAGGAGTTCAAGACCAGCCTGGGCTACATGGCAACACCCCATCTCTACCAAAACTACAAAAGTCAGTCCTGTGTGGTGGTGCATGCCTGTGGTCCCTGCTACTCAGGAGGCTGAGGCAGGAGGATCCCTCGAACCCAGGAGGCAGAGGTTGGAGTGAGCCAAGATCATCACACTGCACTGCAGAGTGGGTGACAGAGCAAGACAGTGTCTCAATAAATAAATAAATAAATAAATAAATGTCCAGATGGGCGAGGTGGCTTACCCCTGTAATCCCAGCACTTTGGGAGGCCAAAGCGGGCAGATCACCTGAGGTCAGCAGTTCAAGACCAGCCTGGCCAACATGGCGAAACCCCGTCTCTACTAAAAATACAAAAATTAGCTGGGTGTGATGGTGGGCACTTGTAATCCCAGCTACTTGGGAGGCTGAGGCAGGAGAATCACTTGAACCCAGGAGGCAGAGGTTGCAGTGAGCCAAAATTGTGCCAATGTGCTCCAGTCTGGGCAACAAGAGCAAGACACTGTCTTAAAAAAAAAAAAAAGCAAAAAAACCTCTTGATAGGTAAAGATTATGATAGTAATGTTATAGTTACAATGTTATAGTAATCAAAGAATACAGTACTACTATAGGAATTGATTTATGTAAATTAAAATAATAAAGTTGAAGGTATTAATCTGAGGTAAAAATAATTCTGTCAAAGATGCCAAGAAATTCCAATGGGGGAAATTTGTCCAACAAATAATGCTGAGAAATCAGTTTTCAACATGCAAAAATGTAGAATATATATCCACATATATTAAATGAGAGTAAGTGGATACCCATATAAAAGGAGAAAGTATTAATTAAATTATTTTTCCATAGAAAAGTTCAGTGTCAAATTGCATTAATTCTAAATTTTGCCAACATTTAATAAAAATGTAATATAATTTTTTTCACAAAAACTTTCATCAATAGCAGAGATAACATTTTTCTATTAATTCACTAGCCAGGGGTACTGTGATACCAAAGCCAGACAAAAGAATCACAAGTAAAGAAGACTATGGACCAAAATTCCATATAAATATAGAATTCCTGATGACGTTATTAAAAATGTTAGCACACGGCTGGGCATGGTGGCTCATGCCTGTAATCCCAGCACTTTGGGAGTCTGAGGCATGGGGATCACTAGGTCAAGAGATCAAGGCCATCCTGGCCAACATGGTGAAACCTTGTCTCTACTAAAAATACAAAAATTAGCTGGGTGTGGTGGTGCTCACCTGTAGTCCCAGCTACTTGGGAGGCTGAGGCAGGAGAATCGCATGAACCTGGGACGCGGGCGGAGGTTGCAGTGAGCCGAGATAGTGCCACTGCACTCCAGTCTGGGCAACAGAGCAAGACTCCACCTCAAAAAAAAAAAAAAAAAAAGACATGTTAGCACACTAAATCCAGCAACATGTAAACCTGATTACATACCATAACCAACTAATAGTTTGTCACAAATGCAGTGTTGGCTTAATATTTTAAAAATCAACTAAAATATTACAGTGTTACTTGAACAATAGAAAAAAGTGTCAATGTAAATAGACAAAAAAAGTATGACAAATACAGCACCCATTCATGATAAAACACTCAGAAATCTATTAGAAAGGAACATGTAAGACCTGCTAAAAA
>NW_012101404.1:153942-157013 GCF_000951045.1 Mandrillus leucophaeus | reverse complement strand
CATAGGTATATTTTTTATATATATATATATATATATATATGAAACAGAGTTTCACTTTTGTTGCCCAGGCTGGAGTGCAATTCATGATCTTGGCTCACTGCAACCTCCACCTCCCAGGTTCAAGCGATTCTTCTGCCTCAGCTTCTCAAGTAGCTGGGATTACAGGCATGCACCACCATGCTTGGCTAATTTTTTGTAGTTTTATTATAGATGGGGTTTCACCATGTTGGCCAGGCTGGTCTCAAACTCCTGACCTCAAGTGATCTGCCTGCCTCAGCCTCCCAAAGTGCTGGGATTACAGGCATGAGCCACTGCACCCAGTCTGTTATTTCTGTCTCTTCTGGCTTGTAGGGTTTCCAGTGAGAAGTCTTACAGGGGTCCAACCCACTGACCCTGACTCTACAATGGATGAACAATGTACACTGACACAGATATTCTGCTTTGCCTGTGCAGCTGAGGGTCCAGGCTGCTTCACAGACTAACAGAGGTGCTGTAGGGAGTAGCAGCAACAGCCCCAACCAGCCAGCGAAACTTACATTTATTCAGTAAAGATTAAATAACAAAACTTTGAGTAAACACCACTAGAAGGTAATTGATATTGCTGAGTTCCCGAGTAGAAAGCAATTAGGCACCACTGTAGATCAAAGGTTAGTCTTAGGACTACATGAGTAAATAAGCTAGTTAGATAAACTACTCTACCTCCCTTTGTATTTGCATCCTAAGTTAATAACTTAAGGTAAAGCGACCAGGCTGCCTTCAGCCAGATCTATTACCAAAGTTTTGCAAAACCCTCAGGCCTTCCAAGAGGGTTTATGGCTATTACAACTAAGACTTTTTCCACCAGTCTGTCTGAACCCCTACAAGGTCTGCTCTTAGTCTGATGAGCTTTTCTTTGTAGGTGGCCTTGCCTTACTCTCTAGCTGCCCTTAAGATATTTTTTCTTTCACTTTGACCTTGGAGAATCTGATGATTACGTGTCTTGGGAGTAATCTTCTCATGGAATATCTTAGTAGGGCTTTCTGCATTTCCTGCATTTGAATGTTGGCCTATCTAATAGGTTAAGGAAGTTCTCCTGGATGACATCCTGAAATATGTTCTCCAACTTGGTTCAATTCTCCCCATTTCTTTCAGGTACCCTCATCAGTTGTATATTCAATCTCTACACAATCCCATATGTCTCCAAGGTTTCATTTATTCCTTTTTTTTCTTTATTTGTGCCTGTCTGTCTGATTTCAGGAAGACAGTCTTCAAGCTCTGAGATGTTTTTTCCTCCACTTGATCTATTCTGCTATTAATACTTGTGATTACATTGTGAAAGTCTTGTAGTGTGTTTTGCAGCTGTATCAGGTCATTTATGTTTCTCTTCATACTGGCTATTTTGGCTGCCAGCTCCTGCATTGTTTTATCATGATTCTTACCTTCCTTGCATGGAGTTACAATGTGCCTATTTAGCTCAGCCAAGTTTATTTGTATTCATATTACGAAGCCTAATTCTCTCATTTCAGCCATCTCAGACTCAGCTCAGTTCTGAACCCTTGCTGGAGAGGTGTAGCAGTTGGTTGGAGAAAAGGGCGCACTCTGACTTTTGAGTTTTCATCATTTTTGTGCCATTTCTCATCTTTGTGGGTGTTTGGGTGAGGGAGAAGAGACAAAATGGAGGAAGGTGAACAAGATGGCACAGTCCCGATTGCTTCCAGGTTCTTCATCACCAACTCTCCCACGCCCGGGAAAGTGCAGGACAACCGAGCATGCGCCAGGTGACATCAATCGGAAGAGATCGAAACTTACCTGGCCACGCCTATGGAGACGCCCCTATCATGCCCTTATCCCGCCCACTGCCCTCCCACTTCCAGTAACAATGCATAAAAGTCCCTGGCGGCAGGAGCCGGTGTGACTTCTTTGGCCCCCGCATTGGTGGACCGGAGAACCTCACCCGAGAGCCCCAGCGCCACTTCCCTGGCCCCATACCTGAGGACTGGAGAACCTCCCCGGAGAGTGTATGCCTATTTGCAATAAAAGGCTGCTGCTTTCTTATGTACTTTGGCCTCATGTTTAATTATTTAGCTCTCCTAAATTAAATTAAGACAGTGGCCTTATCTATTTCAATGTTTGAGGTTGCTGACTTTTGGATAGGGTTATTGTGGTTATTTTTTGTTGTTTGTTTTTCTTTTAACAGTCTGACCACTGTTGTGTAGGGCTGCTGTGGTTTTCTGGAGGTCTGCTCCAGACCCTAGTAACCTTGGTTTTTTCAGTATCTGGAAGTATCACCAGCTAAGGCTGTGAAACAGCAAAGATGGCAGCCTGCCCCTTTCTCTGGAATCTCCATTCCAGAATGCATACTGACCTGTTGCTTGCCTGAACACACCTGTAGAAGCTGGCTGACAGCTTTGCTTTGGAGGTCTCACCCAATCAGGAGGAATGGGATCAGATGCCTACTTAAAGAAGCAGTCTGGCTGTGTTCTGGTAGAGCACCTGTGCTGTGTTGTGGATCCCTTCAGCCCTCAAGTGCTTTGGGCTATCCAAAGCCCACAGTCTACACTAACTTACCTGCCCAAACAGCAAAAATGGTGGCCCACCCCACCCCCTGGGCACTCCATCCCAGGAAGAAATTAGAACTCTATTGGCCTTAGAACCTGGGCAGAAGTAGATGGAGGCCCTGGCTGGGAGGACCCGCCAAGGAGGAGTGAATTGGGGTCCCACTTAAAGAAGCAGTAAAGCTATGCTTCAACAAAACAGCCATGGCATGCTGGGGAACCACCTCTGCCCAAGTCTGCTTGGAATCTCCAAACCCTCAGGCTTAAATGACTTAGTCCCCCAAAACAGCCAAGGTGGCAGCACACCCCTCCTCCCTAGGCATTCCATCCCAGAGAGAAATCAGAACTCTGTTCATAGAATATGGGTGGGGTGGCTGGAGGCCCCTGCTGGGGAGAACTCACACAGTGAGGGGAATGGATTGGGGTCCTGCAGGGGCCTTTGAAAACAGTATGCTGAGAATAGATAGGACTCAAGGACAGTATCTCCAATTGAACTTTTAATGAACTCCCGTAGGCGCCAAGAAGGCGGGCAGATAA
>NW_012101404.1:150922-153217 GCF_000951045.1 Mandrillus leucophaeus | reverse complement strand
GAAGAGAAAAAGCCAGCTCTTCCTTCTTCTAAGGGAAATTCTGACATGCAGTGTATTATGGCAATGCTTCAACAAATATTACAGATATATTCTTCTAATTCACCTTTGCGAGCTTTCCCTGTTTCTTTTCCTTCTGCCCTGTTAAAAGAGGATTTTCCAGAGCCTCCAACCCCCCGGCTTCCTTATCTTTACCTTTGTTTGGCAAAGTTGAAGCCCTGTTCACATCAGACATACTTTAAATTTATACTAAACACCTGTTTAATATGTCAAAACCAGTGTACATGTATATCTTATTGTTTGTTAAAATATTATGAGTATTTCAATAGTCAATAAATAAGCACATTAATATTAACTATTAATATTAATATAGTATTAATAACCCCAACAGTGTGCACACAATTTTTCTAGGAAATTGTTATGTTATAGGGGTGCATAGATTCCACCAATTTACACTCCAAACAGAAGTTGAGTATTCGAGTTGCTTAACACATTAACTACCTCTTGATATTTTCTGTGTTTTTAAATTTTAACCATTGTATTGTGTATGTAATGATTCTCAATTTGGTATTAATATACATATTTCCTAGTGAGTAATGATGTTAGACATATAGGTTTATTGTCATTTCTTTGTTCTGCTACTTTTGGTTGGGTTATTTGCCTTTTCCTATTAATATGTTGGGATTCTTTATATTTAGGGATATGAGTATTATTATATATTATATATACTTTTAATTTTTAAAAAAATTTTAAAAAATTTAAGGAGCTGGATCTGTTTCCAATTATTTGTGTTTCTTTTGCTCCTAATGCTCAGTTTTCAAATGGTGGCAATAATGTCTAATTTAATGCCTTACAAATTAAATTTTCAAAAGAAATGAAAGCTGCCATTTCTAACTATGGACCCCTATCCTTGGTCTTCTTGATATTTTTTCAACAGAAAATTTGATAATTCCTATAGACTGGAAGACTTTGGGGAAGGCTTTTCTTGATTGTTCTCAGTGGTTACAATTGCACAGCTGGTAAATGAACAAGGCACATGTACAGGCTAGGAAAAATGTTATGTGTGATCCCCCTGAACCCACTGAGGAACAACTCACAGGCATGGGCCAATATGCTACTCTTAATGCTCAGGCTGGTCTAGATGATGTTGCCTTTACTCAAATCAAGACTTTGTTTTTAAGGGCCTGAAATAAGGTAGAGATAACAGGAAAATCTTCCCTTTCCTCTGTGAAGATTTTACAGGGCACAAATAAACCATATCCAGATTTCGTAGCCCATCTTCAGGATGCTGTCTTCAAAATTGTGGGTGCTGGCCTTGCTTCAAAAATTTTGTTACAAACATTGTTTTTTAAAAATGCTTATGCTGACTGTTAAAAATTGTTAAAATCGTTAAAGGCCAATGGGGCCAATTTAGATAAATATATTAAAACTTGTGTTAGTGTTGGAGGGGCTATTTATAATGCTCAATTATTTGCTGGAGCTTTGTCTAAAGCCTTAAAAGGAAATAACAAACAAGGTATTTGCTTTCAGTATGGTAAACCTAGACATTTCAAAAAAAGAATGTCATAAAAATTGAACACTTTTATCCTTCAAGGCAGAAAGCTGCCTTTAGAGGTGTACAAATGTTGTGGTAAAGATCGACATTGGAAAAATAAATGTCGTCCCAAAACTGAGAAAAGTGAAAATTTACTGTCTCCTCTCCTGGGAAATGGGAGCCGGGGCCCACAGGCTTGGGGCCCCAACAATTACAATACAAGTCTACTACAATACCCAGTGAGCAATGACCTACAATATCAAGGAATAAATTCAAGTCCTCCTTAAGGATCCCACACCTTACCCCAGTTTCTCAGCTTTATGCGGCAACTAAGTAGAGCGCCACTGCTGACTTAGTTATTACTCAACCTTATACCTTGTCTCCTAATAGAGGAGTATATAAATTAGCTATTAGAGTGTGTGGCCCTTTGGCAAAAGGACATGTAGGACTTTTTTTAGGTCAAAACAACAATGCTATACGGAAGTTAATGATGATTCCAGAAATCATTGATCTTGATGTTACTAATAAAATTCTTATTATGGTACAAGTTTCACAATTTATACGCCTAGAGGTGGGGGAAGGTATTCTCAATAAGGAGGGTTTGGTAGCACAGAAAAAACTGTTTTTTGGGAAACTTTAGTTTCTAATCAAAAGCCCTTATGTTCATTACACATTAATGGAATAGTTTTTAAAGAGTTAATTGATACGGGGGTGAATATGTCTATCATTTGTTTAAATTAGTGGCCTATACAATGGGAAAAAAG
>NW_012101404.1:148833-149360 GCF_000951045.1 Mandrillus leucophaeus | reverse complement strand
CCATCCTGGGGTTAATCCACGAGGTGTCCCTTCTTTTGGACGATTAAAGTATGTTCATCATACCATTGATACCTTTTCTCATTTCTGTTATTACTTATCTCTTAGCTTGTTTCGCCATCATGGGCATTCCTCTTATACTTAAAACTAATAGTGCCCCTGCCTATGTCTCTCGTAAATTACAAGTTTTCTTACAGCAATACAATATTCAACATATCATCGGTATCCTGGGCAACAGTCAAGGTCAAGCCATCATTGAGCGTGCAAATTTAACTTTAAAAACTCAACTATTAAAACAAAACAAAAAGGGGGAAATGAGCCTCCCAGAAACCAGATTTTGAAGGTTCTTTTTACTTTTTTTGAATCAAGGGAGACAATTGCAAGATTCTGCTGCTGTAACCCATCTTTCCTCACCTCCCTAGTCCCCGCTGACAATTTAAAGGTTTGGTATCCTAATGAAGAAGGTAAGTATGTTCAAGGGCAAGTTCTAAAACAGGGACGGGGCTATGCTGTTGTCCTTACAGGGAGTG
>NW_012101404.1:146347-148286 GCF_000951045.1 Mandrillus leucophaeus | reverse complement strand
CTCCGAAAATCGCATGAAGCCTGGGCTGTTCGCTATAATCATAGTCATGTGGCTGCTAATACTGTTATTATTGTAACTAGAAGCTTTTAATATAATCATACTGTATATAGTAATGAAACTATTCCTAGTTCTTTACTTTTTTGTCCTATTCTAGAGGTTTCTCCTAATATTGAGGTGCTGGAGTGACAACAATGTCAGGAAACTAAACCCCGGATTTTATTAGAATACAATGGAATGTAAATAACTGATTGGAGTGTGCACGGTGATTTTCAAATAAAATTTAGTCACATACCTTTGAAATGACACTGGGTAAATAAAAGTATTGCCGCTAACAGTAATGAAACTTTGGTATGGCGTGAAGGAGGCCTGAAGTACAGAGTCATCTTTGGAAGTTGTTAGCTGCAGGCGATGCCATTAGCACTTTTGTGGGGAATATGTCCCTTAATCTTTCTAACCCAACTAACTCCTTTCATATTCAATTATATCGAAATACCTCCTGATATATTATTGCTTGTGTCCGTAAGGCCTACCTATTATTAGCAGGGAATTTGACATGGGATAATGATACGGGGATTGTTAATTGTACAGATACGTGTACATTTTTGCCTTGCCTCAATCATTCCTGGTGGCACAACTTTACTGGGGATATTTATATCCTTAGGGCTCGTAAGGAAATTTGGCTACCTGTTAACCTTACGCGACCATGGGGGGCATCACCTCTTGAAACTTATACTTGGACTTCTCTCCAGCGAACCCGCCATGCCCTTGGACTTATAATTGCCTCGGTGATGAGTTTTGTTGCCATCGCCTCCACTGCGACCGTAGCAGGACTCGCTCTTCATCAAAGCATACAAAATGCTGAATTTGTGCAGCAATGGCACGAGCAATCTCACCAGTTATGGCTTCAACAACGAAACATTGATTCTCAACTTGTTGGAAGATTGGACAACATGAAGCAAGCATTGACATGGCTTGGAGATCAGCTCACTGTACTCAGTACTCGGATAACATTACAATGTGATTGGAACTCCACTCAATTTTGTGTAACGCCTGTGCCTTTTAACATCTCTCAAAATCAGACCGTAATCCGAAAATTATTAGTAGGCCATAAAAATATTAGTTTGGACATCTAAGAGCTCACTCAGAACATTTCTGAAGCATTTCGACAACAATTACATGTGTTGTCTGGAACCGTAACCCTGCAAGAGCTGGGTCAGCGCCTTGCTGCCTTTAACCCATGGACCCAAATGAAAACATGGATTTCTATAATCTCTGGAAGTATACTGTTTTGGGCACTCGGATTGGGTCTACTTCTTTTGGTGATCCGATGCTCCCTCTGTCGCCTCCAAAAACAAAAGAAAACACAGGAACAAATATAGGCTACCTTTTTAGGATTGAGGCAAAACAAAACAAAAAGGGGGAAATGCAGGGGCCTTTGAAAACAGTATGCTGAGAACAGATAGGGCTCAAGGACAGTATCTCCAATTGAACTTTTAATGAACTCCCGTAGGCGCCAAGAAGGCGGGCAGATAAGGAAGAACATAGAAACAAGGAACTGAGTAGAAGGTTACATGTGGCAAAAGAAAGTTTGTTTTGCATTGCATTCTTTCTGCTGACGTGGGGTTTATGGAGTATAAATAAAGTGAGGCGGAGGCTCTGAGTGCGGCCGCCATGTTCTCTGTGTGTCTTTGTCTTTTGTGTGTTCTTTCATTCTCCACCACCCCCGGCACGGAACCCAACAGGGTCCCATTTGGATCACGAGGTCAGGAGATCGAGACCATCCTGGCGAACACGGTGAAACCCCGTCTCTACTAAAAAATACAAAAAACTAGCCGGGTGAGGCGGCGGGCACCTGTAGTCCCAGCTACTCGGGAGGCTGAGGCAGGAGAATGGCATAAACCCGGGGGGTGGAGCTTGCAGTGAGCTGAGATCCGGCCAC
>NW_012101404.1:134701-146297 GCF_000951045.1 Mandrillus leucophaeus | reverse complement strand
GGACTAAGAATAAAAAAGAGGGAAAACTCAAATTATTAAAATCAGAAATGGAGATCGCTCCATTGCACTCCAGCCTGGGCGACAGAGCGAGACTGTCTCAAAAAAAAAAAAAAAAAAAAAAAGAAACAATCTGGCAACATTTTGGTAAAGCAGCTGTGCCATGCTGTGGGGTCCCTTCCTCATTCAGATCATTTGGACTCTCCAAAGCCCACAGGTTGCAAGGACTTTGTCATCCAAATAGCAAATATAGCAGCCCACCCCTCACCCAGAAGCTCTGACCCATCTCAGGCAGGTGCTACACTGTCACCAGTAACTGGCTGGAATTCCAAATCAGTGGGTCTTATACTGTGAAGTGCCATGGAAGTGGGATCCACAAACTGATGCTGCTCAGCCCCAGGGATTCAACTCCCTTCCTCGGGGTATGCACTTTGCCTGAGTTGCAGTCATCTTTATTGGATGTCCCAAGGCTGAAGTATGTAAAGTTCCTGGGTCTCTGTGTGCATTCTCTGTGTGTCTGAGCAGCTGCTCTACTGAGACTCCACACAGCTTTGTGTGTGAGACCCAAGACCCTGGGTGGAGTGGGCTCACAAGGGAATCGCCTGATGCAAGGGTTGTAAAGATCTTTGGGAGAAGTGTGGTTTCCTGGGGTTGCACATTCACTCACCATTTTTCTTGGCTGAGGTGGGGGTTCCTATGGCTCTGTATCAATCCTGGGTGGGCCCCCAAAATCAATTCTTATGGTAATGCCATATTGTTTGGTTAGTGTAACATTTTAGTAAAAATTAATGTCAGAAATACATTTCATTTTTATTTTCAAAATTCTCATGTGTGTTTGATTTTTTTGCATGTCCATATAGATTTTAGAAAGAGCAGCTTGTCAATTTCTATGAAACTAACCAGTGCGGTGACTCACACCTGTAATCCCAACACTTTGGAGGCCGAGGCAAGTGGATCACCTGAGGTCGGGAGTTCGAGACTAGCCTGACCAACATGGAGAAACCCTGTGTCTCCTAAAAACACAAAATTAGCCAGGAATGGTGGTGCATGCTTGTAATCCCAGCTACTCAGGAGGTTGAGGTAGGAGAATTGGTTGAACCTAGGAGGCAGAGGTTGCCATGAGCCTAGATTGCGCCATTGCACTCCAGCCTGGGCAACAGGAGCGAAACTCCATCTTAAAAAAAAAAAAGAAAAATAATTCACTCTGAAATTTGCATTGAATCTGTAGATACATTTGTTGGGTATTTTGATCTTAATATTTCTCATTGATAATCTTGAATACTAGATGTATCTTTAGTTTTAAAAATTTCTTTCAGCATTTTGAATAATTTTCAGTGTAAAGCATGTGTACTTGCTTTTAATATATTCTTAAATGGTTTTTATGTTATTTTTTCATAATTTAATTTTCAGTCTGTTGGTTATGTTATATAACAGTATTATTTAACCTTGTTTATTAATCTTGTATTTTGTGATATTAATAAAATTATTTACTCAGGTACGTTTTTGATAAATTAGTTTTTTATATAACATTATGGTAAGAAAACAGTATTCTAATTCTTTTCTAATCTGAAGGTTTTATTTATTTATCCAGTGTAGTTTTCTGGCTAATACTTCCAGTACAATGTTAAACAGAGTGGAAAAAGTGTACAGTCTTGTTCCATTTTTAAACTTACAGATACAGCCTGCAATCATCTACCATTTTAAGTATACTATTAGCTATTGATTTCTTATAGATGCTTTTTAGCCAGTCTTACAAGTTCCTTTCTAGTAGATTTCTGAGAGTTTTATCATGAATGGGTGCTGGATCTGTTGTACTTTTTGTGTCTATTTAAATTATCACCTCTTTCTATTGTTCAGGTAACATTTTGTAATATGTTGGTTGATTTTTTTTTTTTTTTGAGACATAATCTTGCTCTGTTGCCCAGGCTGGAGTGCAGTGGCGCGATCTCTGCTCACTGCAAACTCCGTCGCCTCCCAGGTTCACGCCATTCTCCTGCCTCAGCCTCTGGAGAAGCTGGGACTATAGGTGCCCGCCACCACACCCCACTAATTCTTTTTGCATTTTTAGTAGAGACGGCGTTTCACCGTGCTCGCCAGGGTGGTCTCCATCTCCTGAGCTTGTGATCCGACCGCCTCAGCCTCCCAGAGTGCTGGGATTACAGGCGTGAGCCACCGCGCCCGGCCCTGGTTTTTAAAATATTAAGCCAACACTGCATTTATGACAAACTATTACTTGGTCATGGTGTGCCCGGAATTGGTGGCTTCTTGGTCTTGCTGACTTCAAGTATGAAGCCGTGGACCCTCCTGGTGTTATAGTTCTTAAACACAGTGGGTCGGAGTTTGTTCCTTCAGATGTTCAGATGGGTCTGGAGCTTCTTCCTTCTGGTGTGTTCGTGGTATTGCTGACAGGAGTGAAGCTGCAGACCTTCCCCGTGAGTGTTACAGCTCTTTTTTTTTTTTTTTTTTTTTTTTGAGATGGAGTCTCGCTCTGTCGCCCAGGCTGGAGTGCAGTGGTGCGATCTCGGCTCACTGCAAGCTCCGCCTCCGGGGTTCACGCCATTCTCCTGCCTCAGCCTCCCGAGTAGCTGGGACTACAGGTGCCCGCCACCGCGTCTGGCTAATTTTTTGTATTTTTAGTAGAGACGGGGTTTCACCGTGATCTCGATCCCCTGACCTTGTGATCCGCCGGCCTCGACCTCCCAAAGTGCTGGGATTACAGGCGTGAACCACTGCGCCCGGCTGTTACAGCTCTTAAAGGCAGCATGGACCCAGACTCAACAGCAGCAAGATTTATTGCAGAGCAAAAGAACACAGCTCCTACAGTGTGGAAGAAGACCCCAAGGGGTTGCCACTGCTGGCTTGGGCAGCCTGCTTTTATTCCCTTATCTGACCCCGCCCCCACCCACATGTTGCTGATTGGTCCATTTTACAGAGAACTGATTGGTCTATTTTACAGAGAGCTGATTGGTCCGTTTTGACAGAGTGCTGATTGGTGCGTTTACAATCCTTGAGCTAGGCACAGAGTGATAGATGGAAAAGTTCTCCAAGTCCCCACTAGGTTAGCTAGACACAGAGTACCAATTGGTGTATTTACAAACCCTGAGCTAGACACCAGTGCTGATTGGGGCGTTTAGGTTCCCTTAGCCAGACATAAAAGTTCCCCACGTCGGCTCAGCGTGGTGGCTCACGCCTGTAATCCCAGCACTTTGGGCGGCCGAGGCGGGCGGATCACGAGGTCAGGAAATCGAGACCATCCTGGCTAACATGGTGAAACCCCGCGTCTACTAAAAATGCAAAAAACTAGCCGGGCCTGTGGTGGGCGCCTGTAATCCCAGCTGCTCGGTAGGCTGAGGCGGGAGAATGGCGTGAACCCAGGAGGCGGAGCTTGCAGTGAGCTGAGATCGCGCCACTGCACTCCAGCCTGGGCGACAGGGCAAGACTCCGTCTCAAAAAGAAAGAAAGAAAGAAAGAAAAAAGTTCCCCAAGTCTCCATCAGACTCAGGATCCCAGCTGGCCTCACCCAGAGGATCCTGCAAGGTGGGTGCAGGCGGAGCTGCCCGCCAGTCGGGAGCCGCGCCTGCACTACTCAGCCCTTGGGCAGTCTATAGGACCGGGCGCCACGGAGCAGGGGGCGGTGCCCGTAGGGGAGGCTCGGGCCACGCGGGAGTCCGGGGCGGGGCGGGGCTCGGACCTGGCGGGCTGCAGGTCCCGAGCCCTACCCTGTGGGGAGGCAGCTGAGGCTCGGCGAGAATTCGAGCGCAGCGCAGGCCTACCGGCACTGCTGGGGGACCCGGTGCACCCTCTGCAGCTGCTGGCCCGGGCGCTAAGCCCCTCACTGCCCTGGGCCCGCGGCGCCGGCCAGGCTGCTCCGTGTGCTGGGCCTTCCGAACCCGCGCCCGCCGGAACTCACACTGGCCGGCGAGCGCCCACGCAGCCCCAGTTCCCGCCCGCACCTCTCCCTCCACACCTCCCCACAAGCGGAGGGAGCCGGCTCCGGCCTCGGCCAGCCCGGAGAGGGGCTCCCACAGTGCAGTGGCGGGCTGAAGGGCTCCTCAAGCTCCACCAGAGTGGATACCGAGGCCGAGGAGGCGCCAAGAGGGCTGTTAGCACATTGTCACCTCTCAGTGGTAAGTAATCAGTTTTACATGTTGCTGGATTTAGTTTGCTAACATTTCTAATAATTTCATCAGGAATTCTGTATTTATATGGAATTTTGGTTCATAGTCTTCTTTACTTGTGATTGTTTTGTCTGTTTTTTGTTTTGTTTTGTTTTATTTTTTTTTGAGACAGAGTCTCACTATATCACCCAGGCTGGAGTGCAGTGACGCAATCTTGGGTCACTGCAACCTCTGACTTCCTGGTTCAAGCAGTTCTCCTCCCAAGTAGCAGGGATGACAGGCGCGCACCACCATGCCCAGCTAATTTTTTGTATTTTTGGTAAAGACGGGGTTTTTCCATGTTAGTCAGGATGGTCCTGATCTACTGACCTCGTGATCTGCCCACCTCGGGCTCCCAAAGTGCTGGGATTACAGGCATGAGCCACTGCGCCCGGCCTTGGTATCACAGTACCCCTGGCTAATAGATTAATAGAAAAATGTTATCTCTGCTATTGCCTAAAGTTTTTGTGAAAAAATTATGTATTTATTAAATATTGGTGAAATTTAGAATTTATGCAATTTGACACTGAGCTTTTCTATGTGAAAATAATTTAACACTTTTTTTTACTTGTTATATGACCATTCATTTACTCTATTTTATTTAATATGTATGTATGTATATCCATTATTTTTGCATGTTGAAAACTGATATCTCAGCATTATGTTTTGAACAATTTCTCTTATTGGGATTTCCTAGCATGATTAACAGAATTATGTTTACCTAAAATTAATGTGTTTATTACTATACCTTCAATTTCATTATTTTAATTTACATAATTCTATTCCTATGGTACTACTATATTATTTGATTACTATGACATTGTAATTATAACATTGCGATCATAATCTGTGCATATTAAGACGTTTATGTATGTATGTATTTATTATTTTCAAGACAAGTTTTTGCTCTGTCACCCAGGTTGTAGTGCAGTGGCATGATCTTGGCTCACTGCAACCTCTGCCTCCTTGGTTCAAGGGACCCTCCTGCTTAGTCTCCTGAGTAGCTGGGACCACAGGCATACACCACCATTCCTGGCTGTCTGTTGTACTTTTAGTAGAGATGTGGTCTTGCCATGTAGCCCAGACTGGTCTTGAACTTCTGAGCTCGAGCAAAAGACATTTATTTTTATTTTACAGTATTTTATAAAAATTTATATCTTATGTACTTGACATGAAATAACATGAGATAAAAATATAAAATAAGGCTATAACCCAATCAATAAAAGACACAAATTTTACTCCATTATTAAGATGGAGAATATGACTATAATTGTGTTAGTTAATACTTATGTTTACTGTGGGTGACAAATGAATTACTGAATAGAAAGGAAGTTAGTAAAATTGCAATTTGACTTTGGAATGTATAAAGCAGGAGAACAAAGCCTCCCTTCTATATTTATCAATATTTAACTAAGACAGAAAATACATTTTAATAAGAACAAATACAAAATAATATTGTCTTTAAAGAAAGCTATGAGCATAAGGTAATCTGACCATTATAGTCGTATTTTGTGCATGCAATGTGTGAGACAGTATTCTAAGCCATTAAACATTTATAGGCTTAACACCTAAGAGTTTAAAGTGAATATGTTAAACATTTATTGAATAAGAAAAACTGGTACCTTTAAAAATTATATTTTTAATTGAAATATTATTGTATATATTTGTTGGGTATGATGTCATATTTTGATATGCTTATGCTGTAAAATGATTAAATTGAGCTAAGTGACAAATTATTTAGCTCACATATGATTTTTTTGTGGTGAAAACTTTTGAAATCTCCATAGCAATTTTGAAATATACAATACATTATTATTTATTATAGTCACCATTCTGTGCAATCAATCATTAATACTTATTCTCTCATCTAAGTGAAACTTGGTATAATTTCCCTTTCTACATCCACCCCCTCTCCTAGCCACTCACATTTTCACTCTGATTAAGTTTTTTTTATATATATATAATATATATATATATATTTTTCTTTTCTTGAGACAGAGTCTCGCTTTGTCACCCAGACTGGAGTGCAGTGTGCAATCTTGGCTCACTCAACCTCTGCCTCCCAGGTTCAAGCGATTCTCCTGCCTCAGCCTTCTGAATAGCTGGGATTACAGGCACGCCAGCACTCCTGGCTAATTTTTGTATTTTTAATAGAAACGGGTTTCACCACGTTGGTCAGGCTGATCTCAAACTCCTGACCTCGTGATCCGCCCACCTCGGCCTCCCAAAGTGCTGGGATTACAGGTGTGAGCCACCGTGCCCGACCTATTAAGTTATATTAAGGCCATTACATCAATTAACTGTTTTGGTATACAACAACTACATGAACATAAATAATGTTAAATGGTTGTATAAGAAAGTTTGACAAATTAGCCATAGAAATAAATGGGAAGATTTTTTTTTTTTTTTTTTTTTTACTTTTAATTTAAAAGTAAACTTTAATGTCGAAAATGCAAACCTGGGGAAGGCAGAAAGATCACAGACAAGGCTGTCGCTTCACACTTGGAGTGTTGCACAGTAGCTGGGCAGAGGCTCTCCTCACTTCCCAGACGGTCTGGCGGCCAGGGAGAGGCGCTTCTCACTTCCCAGACAATGGGGGCGCCAGGCAGAGGCACTCTAATGGGAAGAATTTTTAACCAGTAAACAAAAAATATTCATTAAATGAAAAGGTTTTAGGACTAAAATATGTCATTGAATTTATGAGAGCAGAAACTCAGCAGGTAGTATTTTCTAGGCAATGTAAATAACAGTCGAAGGCATCTACTAAAGTGAGTTCAACAAGTAATATCTATCTACATAAAACTTCTATAAGATTTTAAAAATTAATTTCTGGATTAAATAGAAAATTCAAATAGAATTTGGATTCAGAAAAGTGTTCATGATGAAGCATGGTGATTGACGCCAAAACCCTGAATTTAGGTAAATAATCCTGTGAGTGTTATCTTAGTCATAGAGGAAAGTGGCATTCTGCCCATATTTAGGTATTATTCCTTTCAGTGGGATAGTTTTCAAAATTTTGTGAAAACATAAAATCAGTTTTTCTGTATTAAAAATACACTGTAAGACTTATTGTTACTTTAGTATATTGAGGAAAAGATATATTCTAAATAACTTGAAATTTTTCATGAGATGCTGTTGTCTGCCAAAAAAATTGTGAAATATTTATCTCAGGTATGCATTGTTGATATGTTTGCTGTTTGGGAAAATATATATTCTAGAAACTTTAAATGTAGAAAGCTAAAATTCTCAGGAAATTACAATAACTTTTTTTTTTGAGATGGAGTTTTACTCTTGTTGTCCAGGCTGGAGTGCAATGGTGCAATCTTGGCTCACTGCAACCTCTGCCTTCCAGGTTCAAGTGATTCTCCTGCCTTAGCCTACTAAGTAGCTGGGATTACAGGCATGCACCACCGTGCCTGACTAATTTTGTATTTTTAGTAGAGATGAGGTTTCTTCAGTTGGTCAGGCTGGTCTTGAACTCCTGACCTCAGGTGATCCACTCGCCTCAACCTCCCAAAGTGCTGGGATTACAGGTGTGAGCCACCACGCCCAGCCTTTTCTTTTTTTTTTTTTTCCCGAGACAGAGTCTCACTCTGTCACCCAGGCTGGAGTGCAGTGGTGCCATCTCAGCTCACTGCAACCTCCGCCTCCTGAGTTCAAGTGATTCTCCTGCCTCAGCCTCCCGAGTAGCTGGGATTACAGGCATGCGCCACCATGCCCAGCTAATTTTTTGTATTTTTAGTAGAGATGGAGTTTCACCACATTGGTCAGGCTGGTCTTGAACTCCTGACCTCAGGTGATCCGCCTGCCTCGGCCTCCCAAAGTGCTGGGATTACAGCACTGCATGAGCGTGAGTCACCACACCTGGCCTACAGAATATTTTTTTTTTTTTTTTTTTTTGAGACAGAGTCTCGCTCTGTCGCCCAGGCTAGAGTGCAGTGGCCGGATCTCAGCTCACTGCAAGCTCCACCTCCCGGGTTCACGCCGTTGTCCTGCCTCAGCCTCCCGAGTAGCTGGGACTACAGGCGCCCGCCACCTCGCCCGGCTAGTTTTTTGTATTTTTTTAGTAGAGACGGGGTTTCACCGTGTTAGCCAGGATGGTCTTGATCTCCTGACCTCGTGATCCGCCCGTCTCGGCCTTCCAAAGTGCTGGGATTACAGGCTTGAGCCACCGCGCCCGGCCCAGAATATATTTTCAAAATTAAAGTCAATATTCAGACTTGGTGACTTATAGTTTCTAAAATTGAAAACCAGACATAAGTCTTTAAATTCAGAAATGCAGTGTGTCAACAAAATAAATAAATACTGAAAAATAGCCAAGCTGCATGAGACCAGAGTAGAAAAAAACAGTATAAATCAGTGAGAGAAAAAAAATAATTTACAAAGATAGAAGTAACATTTCCACAGCTGCATAGAACCAAAACCAGAAAAAGAAATATAAATAAATCTGAGGTAAATGATCTTTGAAGCTAGAAATGAATACTTACCTGCAATACTTTCAACAAAAAAAAGTAAATTAAAATATTTTCAAAAGAAAAACAGGGCGGGGCACAGTGGCTCATGCCTGTAATCCCAGCACTTTGGGAGGCGAAGGCAGGTGTGTTGCCTGAGCTCAGGAGTTCTAGACCAGCCTGGGCAATACGGTGAAACCTATCGCTACTAAAATACAAAAAATTAGCTGGTTGTAGTGGTATGCACCTGTAGTCACAGCTACTCGGGAGGCTGAGGCAGGAGAATTGCTTGAACCCAGGAGGTGGAGGTTGCAGTGGGCCAAGATTGCACCATTGCGCTCCAGCCTGGGTGACAGAGTGAGACTCCATATCAAAAAAAAAAAAAAAGAAAAAAGAGAGAAAAACATTAATTTGGTTATCAGAGCTTCTTAAGCATTTACTTCAAGAAAAAAGAAACATTTTTGTGTCTAAATTTAAAAATAAAAATGAAAACAGATTTGATTTTGGAGCTGACATGTCCTTCTCTCAGGGTTATAAGTACCTGGCAGCCTTTCACCTACATGCAACACTGTAGAGTTTACAAAATTGTCTTCTCTTTAATCTCTTCTCTGATGTTTATATCCTGTGAAGCTGTGCAAAATAGAGGCTTGAAGCCCATTTTTCAGATAAAAAGCTGAGGCTCAAGCCAGGCGCAGTGGCTCACGCCTGTAATCCCAGCACTTTGGGAGGCCGAGGTGGGCGGATCACAAGGTCAGGAGTTCGAGACCAGCCTGGCCAATGTAGTGAAACCCTGTCTGTACTAAAAATACAAAAAAAAAATTAGCCGGGAGTGGTGGTGGACGCCTGTAGTTCCAGCTACTTGGGAGGCTGAGGCAGGAGAATCACTTGAACCCGGGAGGCGGAGGTTGTAGTGAGCTGAGATTGGGCCACTGCACTCCAGCCTGGGCGACAGAGTGAGACTCCGTCTCAAAAAAAAAAAAAACAAAAAAACCCCTGAGGCTCAGAAAGACAAAATCACACACAAAGTTTGCGACAGAACTGGGACTAGAACACAAGACTGTCATACCAGTGCTTTTCCCATCCTTAATCACTCCTAGGGCTAGGAATACATTAAGACTCCAAAAGATAAAGAATTGCTCAGGCCAGGTGCGGTGGCTCATGCCTGTGATCCCAGCACTTTGGGAGGCTAAAGCAGGCGGATCATGAGGTCAAGAGATTGAGACCACCCTGGCCAACATGGTGAAACTCCCTCTCTACTAAAGATACGAAAATTAGCCAGGTGTGGTGGTGGGCGCCTCTAGTCCCGGCTACTCCGGGGGCTGAGGCAGGAGAATCGCTTGTAACCGGGAGGCAGAGGTTGCAGTGAGCCGAGATTTTGCCACTGCACTTTAGCCTGGCAACAGAGTGAGACTCCATATCAAAAATAAATAAATAAATAAATAAAAAAGGAATTGCTCAATGCATTGCACCAAGATTAGACCTGACCCACCCCAGAAAGCTCTGGGACACTGAAATGGAGAAATCAAAGGAGAGAATGATGCCTACATTTGCACATCTGAGCTCTGCCACTCAGCTATAGAACCTCACTTTCTGAGTCTCAGCTTTAAAGCACTCATTGGCTTTTAGTTTAAGCACAGGAGTGATATGTTGTGCTTCATTTCTTCTCCTCCATGGTGTTTGTTTCATGGTTCCAGATCCTGGGGGCTTTTGATCAACCCCTCTGCTAAGTGATGGATGAATAGATGAATGAATGGGTGGATGAAAGTATGGATGGAAGGCCGGGCACAGTGGCTCATGCCTGTAATCCCAGCACTTTGGGAGGCCAAGGTGGGCGAATCACCAGGTCAGGAGTTTGAGACCAGCCTGGCCAACATGGTGAAACCCTGTCTCTACTAAAAATACAAAAATTAGCTGGACGTGGTGGTGGGCACCTGTAATCCCAGCTACTTGGGAGACTGAGGCAGGAGAATGACTTGAACCCCAGAGGTGGAGGCGGAGGTTGCAGTGAGCCGAGATTGTGCCGCTGTACTCCACACTCTAGCTGGGGTGACAATGCGAGACTCTGTCTTAAAAAAAAAAAAAAAAAAGTATGGATGGAAACATGGATGGATGGATGAATGCTCACGAGAGCAGAAAGAAGTAAACAGAGAGTCAAAATGAGAATGAGGAGATGATTGAAGGATGAAGAGTTGATGCATGAGGTAGAGGCATGGTCTCCAACCCTCCTATCCCCACCCAGCCCCACCAACACCTGTCTTGGGGCAGCAGTGGCACGAGCTTCAGATGATGTCCCCAGTCACCATGACAGAGCTGCAGAAGGTGCCACAGACCTGAGGCTGATCATGGCTCATGAGAAACGTGTTGAGAGTCAGCAGAAAAAACCCCAGCAGCACAATAAAGTTGATGTCGAAGTTCTCATCTGCCATGGCTGCCTGGTCAGGCCATAGACTATGCACTCCTGGCAGAGGGGGTGCATGTCATCCAGCATAAACATCCAGACGGGCTCACAGGGAGTGATGAAGCTCTGCGATTGCTGCCAGTTGAGGCTTAAAGGGAGAGCAAGACCCCAGTCAGGTCCCCAGTCAGTCTTTGGTCGAGCCCTTACTGTGTGGCAGACACTCTGAGGTGTGGGCACTCTGAGAAACACAGGCTTTAGGGATGAATGGCACACTGTCCTTATTTCTGGGGCACCTTCTGGGGCACAATATGGTCAAGGCTGTGCAACATGCATGAGGTCCAGCATGTGCAAGAAGCAAAGAGAGGGACAGAAGAGTTGGGGGCCGACAGGACTGATTCAGAGAAAGACTCAAGTGAGCAATAATTAGCATCTGGGGGAGTAATAGGGGAGATTACTGACTGGGAGGGGCTGGGTTAAGGTGGAATCCTCTAGGGGAAGAGATCACCCATTCACCCAGAAAGGTACCCTTGAGAAGGCAGTTAAAGTTCTTCTCCCAGGGCAGAGAATTACTGCCAGGTGGCCGGGCGCGGTGG
>NW_012101404.1:132491-134485 GCF_000951045.1 Mandrillus leucophaeus | reverse complement strand
AGAATTACTGCCAGGCACAGAGGCCAGCATGTGCAAAGGCACAGGGGCAAATGCCCGCTGACACACAGCTGGAGAGAAAGATCTAAATGCTGTGTACAGGCTGCCCACATTGCATCCTCCTCCCCAGACCTGCTCCTCCCCAAACCCCATCCTTCCAGTTAGTGATCCAGGCCACTGTCCTCACCTCCTCTCTCACACCCACCTCCTGTGGGTCCCACCTTCAAGACATAAGAATCCAATAGGTTCTCATCCTCCATGACTACTCATTGCCTGGTGTGAGTCCCCTTCATCCCTCTCCCCCTAACTGGTCTCCACTTCCATTGTTGACCCCTGAAGTCCCTTTGCAACCCAACACTAGGTGAAATCATATCAGTGCTCTGCACAGAACCATGGACTGGCTTCCAGTCTCATCAGAGTAAAAGCCAAAGGCTTTAAGGTGACTCAGAGGACCTGGAGAATTGGCCCATGTTGCCTGCACATCACCCCCACTGAGCTCACTTCCCACCGCACCTCCTCTCACTTGATGCCCTGCAGCACCCTTGTGCTGTTCCTGGAACATACGGGCTCCCCAGGCCCCCTGCACCTGCTGTTCCTTTTGCCTGGACTGCCCTTCCTTTAGATAGCTGCACAGCTCCCCTCCCTCCCTTACCTCCTTCAAGCCTTTGCCTAAATGTCACCTTCACAGTGAGGTCTTCCCTGATCTGCCCCTAAAGTTGCAGAACTGCCTCCCCTGGGGATTTACTGTCTTCCTTTTCCAATCTCTTTTTCTCCACAGTCCTTATCACTATCGATCACACTTATATATTATTTATTCGTCTTGTCTCTTATCTGTCTCCCCCAACTAGAACTCCAGCTCCCACAGGATGGGGGAATTTTTTTTTGTTCACTGCTATATCCCCAGGGGCTGGAACTGTGTGGGCTCTGGACACATATGTGTGAATGAATTGATGGAGTCTACATGCCTGGGAGAGGGAGCTGGGAAAGGAAATACAGGCAGGAAACCTCCTGGGTGTAAGGCATCTGACATTTTTCACAGAGGTTATGCAGGGGAGAGAGAGGGATCAGACATTAATTTTCAATTAGGGTGAGAAAGACTCAAGTGGGCAATAATTAGCATCTGGGGGAGTAGTAGGGTAGATTACTGACTGGGAGGAGCTAGGTTAAGGTGGAGTCCTCTAGGGGAAGGGATCACCCATTTACCCAGAAAACAACAGAAGCCCAGGAGGAGCCTGATTTGGTTTGGCTGTGTCCCACCCAAATCTCATTTTGAATTCCCACATGTTGTGGGAGGGACCCAGTGGGAGGTAATTGAATCATGGGGGCAGGTCTTTTCCATGCTTTTCTCATGATAGTGAGTAAGTCTCATGAGATCTGATGGCTTACAAAGGGGAGTTTCCCTGCACAAGCTCTCTTCTCTTGTCTGCTGCCATGTGAGATGTGCCTTTCAACTTGCACCATGATTGTGAGGGCTCCCTAGCCCTGTGGAACTGTAAGTCCATTAAACCTCTTTCTTTTGTAAATTGCCCAGTCTTGGATATGTCTTTATCAAAACAGCGTGAAAATGAAAATGGTCTAATACAGTAAATTGGTACCAGTAGAGTGAGACGCTGCTCAAAAGATAACCAAAAATGAAGTTCTGAGTAACAGGCAGAGGTTGGAACAGCTTGGAGGGCTCAGAAGAAGACAGAAAAATGTGGGAAAGTTTTGGAACTCCCAGAAACTTGTTGAATGGCTTTGACCAAAATGCCGAAAATGATATGGACAATAAGATCCAGGCTGTGGTGGTCTCAGATGGAGATGAGGAACTTGTTGGCAACTGGAGCAAAGATGACTCTTGTTATGTTTTAGCTAACAGACTGGCAGCATTCTGCCCCTGTCCTAGAGATTTGTGAAACTTTGAACTTGAGAGAGATGATTTAGAGTATCTGGTGGAAGAAATTTCTTTTTTTTTGAGACGGAGTCTTGCTCTGTCGCCCAGGCTGGAGTGCAGTGGC
>NW_012101404.1:129491-130976 GCF_000951045.1 Mandrillus leucophaeus | reverse complement strand
ACATATATGTGTGTGCTGTTGATTCTCCTCCTCCTCCTCCTCCTTCTTCTTCTTCCTCTCCTTCTTCTTCTTCCTCTTCTTCTTCTTCCCCTCCTCCTCCTTCTTCTCCTCCTCTTCCTCCTTCTTTTCCTTCTTTTCCTTCTTTTTTTTTACTTCCACTTCTGTTTCTTTTTATTTATTGATTATGTGTAAGCCCACCAACAACATGCTAGTGTGAGCATCTCTGTGCAGATGCTCAAGTGTTCTTATGAGATGCCTTTCAACAGGTAGAAACTTTCATACAAGAACATGTAACTCTCAACTTCTTTTTTATTTTTAAATGTGGTTTCACTCTATTGCCCAGGCTGAAGTGCAATGACACAATCTCAGCTCACTATGACCTTTACCTCCCAAACTTAACTTATCCTCTCACCTCAGCCTCTCAAGTAGCTGGAACTACAGGCTCAGACCACAACACCCAGGTATTTTTTGCTTTTTTTTTTTTCCTGAGACAGTCTTGTTCTGTCACCCAGGCTGGAGTGAAGTGGTATAATCTCTGTTCAGTGCAATCTCCACCTCCTGGGTTCAAGGGATTCTCCTGCCTTAGCCTTCTGAGTAACTAGGACTACAGGTCCATGCCACCACGCCCGACTAATTTTTGTATTTTTAGTAGAGTCGGGGTTTCACCATGTTGGCCAAACTGGTCTCGAACTCCTGACCTTGTGATCTTACTGCCTCAGTCTCCCAAAGTGCTAGGATTACAGGTGTGAGCCACCATACCCAGCCATTTTTTTTGCATTTTTTGTACATATGAAGTTTTGCCATGTAGCTCAGCCTGATGAACTCCTGGATTCAGGCAATTCACTCACCTTCCCCTCTCAAAGTGCTGAAATTACAGGTGTGAGCTATCATATTTGGCTCCTTTCAACTCTTGATACATATTTTTAAATTATCTTTCAAAAGGTTATTGACCATTTATATACACTTTACAAGTATGAACAGTGTGTTTCTACTGCTCATAAAAAGAGACAATATTAGAAAACATTTAATTTCCCAAAGTGATGGCCAGACAAAACTCATAGATTTTGGAGCTTTTTTTCTAACCACCATTGAAGTTGGATGCCTTGTGAAAAACGGCGTGTTTTTTTGTTTGTTTGTTTGTTTGTTTTTTTTGTTTTTTTTGAGATGGAGTTTCCCTCTTCTTGCCCAGGCTGGAGTGCAATGGCACGATCTCAGTTCACTGCAACCTCCACCTCCGGGGTTCAAATGATTCTCCTGTCTCAGCCTCCTGAGTAGCTGGGACTACAGGCATGTGCCACAAAGCCTGGCTAATTTTGTGTTTTTAATAGAGACAGGTTTCTCCATCTTGGCCAGGCTGCTCTCGAACTCCTGACCTCAGGTGATCCGCCCGCCTCAGCCTCCCAAAGTGCTGGGATTACAGGCGTGAGCCACCCTGCCCGGCAAAAGGGCCATTTTAACTTTTTTTTTTTTTTTTTTTTGAGACGG
>NW_012101404.1:125713-127412 GCF_000951045.1 Mandrillus leucophaeus | reverse complement strand
AAGCTCCGCCTCCCGGGTTCACGCCATTCTCCTGCCTCAGCCTCCTGAGTAGCTGGGACTACAGGCGCCCGCCACTGCACCTGGCTAATTTTTTCTATTTTTAGTAGAGACGGGGTTTCACCATGGTCTCGATCTCCTGACCTTGTGATCCGCCCGCCTTGGCCTCCCAGAGTGCTGGGATTACAGGTGTGAGCCACTGCGCCCGGTGGTGGAAGAAATTTCTAAGCAACAAAGCATTTAAGGGGTGACTTGGGTGCTGTTAAAGGCTTTCAGTTTTACAAGGGAAACCGACATAAAAGTTTGGAAAATATGCAGCCTGACAATGTGATAGAAAAGAAAATCCCATTTTCTGAGGAGAAATTGAAGCCAGCTGCAAAAATTTGCTTAAGTAATGAGAAGCCAAAAGTTAATCACCAAGACAATGGAGAAAATTTCTCCAGGGCATGTCAGAGACCTTTGTGACAGCCTGTCCCATTATAGGCCTGGAGGTTTAGGAATAAAAAAATGGTTTGTGGGCCAGGCCCAGGGTACCTCTGCTGTGTGCAGTCTAGGGACTTTGTGCCCTGTGTTTAAGCCACTCCAGCTGTGACTTAAAGGGGCCAAGGTATAGCTTGGGCTATTGCTTCAGAAGGTGGCATCTTCTACCTGGTTTTGAGCCTACAGGTGCACAGAAGTTGAGAATTGTTGTTTGGAAACCTCCGTTTGGATTTCAGATGATGTATGGAAATTTCTGGATGCCCAGGCAGAAGTTTGCTGCAGGGGCAGGGCCCTCATGGAGAACCTCTGCTAGGGCAGTGTGGAAGACAAATATGGGGTTGAAGCCCCTACAAAGAGTCCCCACTGGGGCACCACCTAGTGGAGCTGTGAGAAGAGAGCCACCATCCTCCAGACCCCAGAATTGTAGATCCATTGACAGCTTTTTGGTAGAAAAATTGGGTTTCTTTGGAATAAATACCCAGTAATGGGATTGCCAGATTAAATGGTAGTTCTGAGTTCTTTGAGAAATCTCTATACTGCTTTCTACAGTGGCTGAACTGATTTACATTCTTACCAGGAGTGTATGAGTGTTCCATTTTTTCCACAGCCTCACCAACATCTGCCTTTTTTGACTCTTTAGTAACAGCCATTCTGACTGGTGTGAGATGTCATCTCACTGTGGTTTTGGTTTGCATTGCTCTGAGGATTAGTGATGCAGAGCATATTTTCATGTTTGTTGGGTGCCTGTAAGTTCTCCTTTGATAAGTATCTGTTCATGTTTTTGCTCATTTTAAAATAGGCTTATTTTGGTTTTTTGCTTGTGTGGTTGTTTACATTTCTTACAGATTCTGGAAATTAGGCCTCTGTCAGATGCATAGTTTTCAAATATCTTCTTTCATGCTATAAATTTTCTGTTTACTCTGTGGATAGCTTCTTTTGCTGTGCAGAAGCTTTTTAGTTTAATTAGGTCCCATTTGTCAGTGTTTGTTTTTCTTTCAATTGCTTTTGGGAACTTAGCCAAAAATTATTTCCCAATTCTTTCCTAATGTCAAGAAAGATATTTTCTAGGTGTTCATGACCAAAAAAAATTCACATATATGTGTGTGCTGTTGATTCTCCTCCTCCTCCTCCTCCTTCTTCTTCTTCCTCTCCTTCTTCTTCTTCCTCTTCTTCTTCTTCCCCTCCTCCTCCTTCTTCTCCTCCTCTTCCTCCTTCTTTTCCT
>NW_012101404.1:118730-124183 GCF_000951045.1 Mandrillus leucophaeus | reverse complement strand
TCCCACCTCAACCTCCCAAGCAGCTGGGACCACAGGTGCCCACCACCACGCCCGGCTAATTTTGTTTTTGTCTTTTTGGTAGAGACGGGGTTTTACCGTGTTAGCCAGGATGGTCTTGATCTCCTGACCTTGTGATCCACCCACCTGGGCCTCCCAAGTGCTGGGATTACAGGCGTGAGCCACCGCGCCCGGCCAACTTCTTTTAATGTATAATTTAAAAAATAACTTCTGTGTATTTTTTAATTGAGTTTGTGATTTTTCTCCTTATTGTCAGGGGTTTCTAACACCTTCTATTTTAATGCAATCTGTCCCACATTATCCTAGCAGGGTAATGACTGTTCACATATCCAAGAATAAATTTGTCCCGAATCTGTTCTAATAAGTCAGAAGTCAAGAAATCCAGGGTGTCATCTAAACACCTGGTAGAGCCGCTCCATCAAGACATGAACTGGACTCTCTTTTACCTAATAAACAGCTGAAGGATTGGTGGTGGATTTATTGATTGGCCCCATGCTGCATCTAAGCACTTGGGCTAGGACTCAACCCTGATTGCCAAGCTGCATGTAAACAGTCTTGAAGTTTGCTATCATAATGTACCCTAGCCTGCCACCAAGACACTTGTCCTGGCCACTTCAACCTCTGACTCACAGCTCTATCGGTATGAATGCAAACCTGGCTCTCTGGCTGCCAAGAATATATCAATGCAGAACAGCAAATCAAGCATTCAGGCACCAGGCAAGAGTTCTTTCCAGGTTTCCAAAACAGACTTTCCAGAATTTCCCAAAGATATTGAGACTTAGACCCTTCCTGACCCCAACCCTTGAAATAATCATAAATGGAATCTGGGAGCCATGCAAACTCTCTAGCCTACTCTTTAGTGAAAATGGACTTGGGCCTAAAATGGCAACCCATCGTCCTCAAGAACACAAACTCAGATGCTGAGCATTGGCCTCCTACCTTCCCTTGACAGATCTTACCCAAGTCCCATCAAAGCCCATACTGTCTTTTACCTGCCATCATCCAGACATGTTCCAGAACAACCCCTCAGAATTGTCTTAATGAGATGGGACAAGGGGCGATGGAGCTCCAGGTTCAGAATGGCTGCCTCATCTTTCTCTTCTGAGAAGTCTGTACCTGCTGGACAGAATCCTCACTCCTTAGGCAGCTTAGCCCGTGTCCCAGGAACTGCTCCCAGAATAAACTTCTAGTCTCTTTTCCCTCTAAAGAGAGGGTCCATGAGACACTTTACGCTAACCAATACAGGACCTCAGTTCTCACCTGACTTGGTTGACTGATGAACTGAGAGATAAAGACGCAGGGAACATCCTGTGTCTAGTAAATCTGTCCTGTGCTTCTCAGCTGTGGTGCCTGTGCAAATGCTGGAAGCCAAAAGGATATCTAGTGGAAGACACACAGACCCTGTCTAATAAAATTATGTAAGTTTAAGTTTAATATAAATGGAATTTATAATGTCATATCAAATATTGTTACTTAATTTTATAAGAAAACTGTTAGATTTTGTAAAGGCATTAAATATAATTTTAATAGGAAACTATGAAATTTACGTGCACTTGGTATAAATCACTGAATTTTGGGCAGTTCAGTAAAGGTCACATATGACTGTGAGTCATCGTTGACAAAATGCTCCTACAGATGGTGTATTGCACATGTGTTTTGATTTGTTCCTTTATCCGAGGTCAATTTTTCTTAATTTTATTCATCAAGTTTTATACACTTTAGACAAAAGAGACCTTGTAGTTACCATGTGCTCTATGGATCTGTACTTTGTCAGAAATACACATTTCCAGACAAAACCCAGATGTATTGTATCAAAATCTCTATTTCAAATATTTTCAGGTGATTCATATGCACATTAATAATTGCTAAGTGGCAGTAATTCTATGATTAAAAGAGAAAAGCTTATATGGATGTATTGATTTGTCAAAAAGGTACAGTAAAAACTGTATGTTTCAATGCATATACATCTTACAGAAAATAACTAAAAACAATAATAAAGTGGAGATGGGAGGCCGGGCGCAGTGGCTCACAGCTGTAATCCGAGCACTTTGGGAGGCTGAGGTGGGCCAATCACGAGGTCAGGAGATCGAGACCATCCTGGCTAACATGGTGAAACCCCATCTCTACTAAAAATACAAAAAATTAGCCAGGCATGGTGGTGGGTGCCTGTAGTTCCAGCTACTCGGGAGGCTGAGGGTGGAGAATGGAGTGAACCTGGGAGGTGGAGCTTGCAGTGAGCCCAGATCACACCGCTGCACTCCAGCCAAGGCAAGGAGAGGGAGACTCCATCTCAAAAAAAAAAAAAAAAGGAAAAAAAAAGTAGGGATGGGGAAGGAGTGAAGTAGAAATTAAACATAAATGAGACATAATTAGTAGATGTTGAGGTTGAGCATCAGCCTATTATACTATTTTGGTTACTGTGTATAAGTTTAAAATATTCTCTAATAAAAGACTTGTCTAAAAAGACAAACCATCTATAACATTAGCTCTAAGATTGTGGCTAGATTTCGGGGGAAGGAAAAGAGGAAGTGGTTTGTGCGCAAAAACAAGGGTAGTTCTATTCTATAGTTACACAAATGTATTAGCTTTGTTGTAAATTATTGAGCATTACATTAATACTTCACTGTGGATGCATTTCTGTATGGATGTTATACATCAATAAAAATGTAAATATTACATATTTAATTCTAACGTAATATTTCAGAATAGTAGCAATGTTTTGTATTGTTTTGTGTGAAAGTGGGGCATTGGCCGGGTATGGTCCACTGCACTCCAACCTGGGCACAGAGTGAGACTGCATGTCAAAAAAAAGAAAGAAAAAAGTGGAGCATTTACACTCAGTCATCATGAGATAGATATTAACATTCCAAGGTATGTATACATGTCTTGACCCTTGGGAGTCCCCCTCAGTCTCATTTATTACATCAACTGAGTAAGTAGCATGGTTTTAGTTTTGGGGAATGTAAATTTCTTACAGCAAAGTCCTTCCTCCACAACAATATCCACCTAGCACCATGGGCTGCACACAGTGTGCACTCAGTGTTTGTAGAACTGGTTTGAATCAGGAAGAAAACAAGTAGCAGAGGTCAGTTTTGCAAAGGAAAGAATGTAGATAATACAGGTAAGACTGAAAGGGCACAACTCAACAGCAAACACTTTTTACATTAATTTGAGAAATGTTTTCAACTGGTTCTCTGAAAGATGTTGGTTTACAGTAGACATTTGGGAGTGTGGTTGCATATTGTAATCACCTGGAGAGCTTTAAATCACACCGTTGCCTGGGTCTCACTCTAGATATTCTGGCTTAATTATTCCCTTGCAACTTGGGTTTGGGAACTTTAAATACCACCACCCACATGCACAGCAGGCTATTCTAATATACATCCAAGGGAGAGCAGCATTGATTCAGGGTGAGGGACCACCACCCACACGCACAGCAGGCTATTCTAATATGCATCCAAGGGTGAGAAGCATTGATTCAGGGTGAGGAATGCATTGGTTGTGTGTGATTTCTGTGTGTGCTCTGGACATTTGCCCTATAACTGTTCCTAAATGTAGAGTCTTAGAAAACATCTTGGCCCTTCGAAGCATACTCTGCTAATTGGTTAAATTGCAGCAGGAAAAATATCAGCAGCCCTATTGCTATGTCACTTGCCTTCAGAGCAAAAGTTGTTTCAGGAACAATAATTTGATTTAGTCTATATTAACAATCATAAATAGTCAACAAATACAAAAAATAAAGAGTTTGCCGCTATGTTGAGTGCATTATAGGTGTTTTCAAATTTCTCCTGTAATAAATTAAAAATGTAACATTGAGCATTACTTTCCTAAACCCAATGCTCAGCAAAATCCTCAAATTATTTCCAGTTTTTCCAAGAGACTTCAGAACCATTCCCTGAAGTGAATTATTTCCAATGGTGAAGAGTAAGGGTTGGATGGGATGAGATTCTCAAAAAAAAAAAAAAAAAATTCTTGCTTCTATTTCAGAAGTGTCACTCTTCAGCCCCTTGATGGACACGAAAAGCTGGCTGAGTAGTATGGTCTATGGAGGTGCATGGGCTTCAGAGTTAGGGAAGCATCAATCCTGAGTCCAAGCCAGCTGCTTGGTAGCTGTGGGACAGTTATATGAGCCACATCTACAAGAAAAGTCATGATAAAATTGATTGCAAAAACAGCAATTAAAAAAAATTCTTATTGTATTCACGTTCTTGGAAATGGCTTTTATAGTTGTTCCCATCAGAGACAGATTCTGTTTCCCAAACTTGAATCTCTCTTGACTTATTTGCACAGGCCGAAGCTGTGCATGTGATAGTGTGCCAGTTTGAGGCCCAGGTTCAAAAGGTCTTAAATGCTTCTGTTATCTTATTCAGAATTCTTCCATCTCTATGAGAACAAGCCCATTTTAATTTTCTGGAGGATAAAATAGCATGCTGGGAAAAGCCAAAGTGCCTCAGTTTACAGACAGCTCACTCCCAGAAGCAGAGCCACCTAATTCACCAGCAGCTGACCACTCACACCTGTAGGAGCCAAACTGAGCCCAGAAGAATGGCCCAGCTGAGCCCAGTCTAAATTTCTAACCAGCTTAATCCTGAACTAGTATGATTTGGGATTGTTTGTTATGCAGTTATAGCTTAGTATTATATATACCCATTAAAGACAGGATTCCAGGATGCCAGGACAGATTGATTACAAATAACCTGCAGATGCTTGGCACCCTGTAAGTATTGATTTTGTGTTTCCTTTATTTAAAGTTAAATTTGTTGTAAGATGGTATTGACTTATAGAGAAGTGAGGCAGGATAATGGGGTCTGGAGGCAGGGAACTTAAGGCCAATTCGTGCTGACTTCCTAAAAGAAAAAAACACCAAGGTCTGGGAGCAAGGAACCTAATGCCAATTACCATGAACTTCCTACATCTAAACCAAAAGGAGAAACCTCATCTACACCTGAGTAGCAAAGGATCAAAGGCAACTATCACTACAACCCTCCCCCTGGCACCAGTTCTCTGATAGAAAAGGAGAGTGCCTTGGAGTGGCTGAGGGCCAAGCACAGGCCATGCCTTCATCTGCACGGGGTACCAATTCGCCTCAGCCTTTGATTAGCCATGGACCAAATCCTACATCCAAATAATGGGGTAGCTGATAGGAACCACAAAAGGAGTACTTAAAACCCGGAAAACTTTGTAACCAGGTCCTTGAGCTGCTTGCTGGGTCTCACACCCACCCTGTGGAGTGATTTCTTGCTTTAATAAACCCCTGCTTTTGCTGTTTCCTTCATGTGTTTTGTTCCATTTTGCATTTTGTTCAATGCTTTGTTCAAAATGTCAAGGACCTGGACAACTCACACTCACGGCCTTCCTTCTGGGAACAGAAGTGCAGGTAGATGTGGATGCATGTGATTGGTGCTTAAACTCACACAGTGCCCCACACCACAGGA